>NW_012107808.1:4564655-4567174 GCF_000951045.1 Mandrillus leucophaeus | reverse complement strand
AAAAAAAAAAAAGAACTAGAGGCCAGGCGTGGTGGCTCATGCCTGTAATCCCAACACTTTGAGAGGCCAAGGTGGGTGGATCATCTGAGGTCAAGAGTTTGAGACCAGCGTAGCCAACATGGTGAAGCCCCATCTCTACTAAAAATACAAAAATTAGCCAGGCGTGGTGGTGCACCTGTAATCCCACCTACTTGGGAGGCTGAGGCAGGAGAACCCGGGAATCATTTTAACCGGAGAGACGGAGGTTGCAGTGAGCTGAGATCACATCACTGCACTCCAGCCTGGGCAACAGAGCAAGACTGTCTCAAAACAACAACAACAAAAACGAAGTAACTAGAAGATTATTAGTGATTTTCAGTCAAATTCAATACCAAATGTTGAGTAGATAGCCACATCCATTCCTTGCCAAGTAATTTGTGTGGCATAGATGGACTTCCCTGGAGTATCATTCACTGGATCAAAATGTGGGCTCTGATGTAAATGTAGTTTACTAGACTTTTCCCCAGTCTTTCCCCCTGCATCAAATCATCACCAATTCAGACCATCGTGCCGTCAGGAAGCACTGCACGCCCACAAGTGTGTAGGGCGGCCCTTCTGTTTCATGGTAATCAGTCCCACTGTGACCTCTGCCCACAGAGATGGCTGTTCTTTTTGTTATTTTGAGACCGGGTCTCGCTGTGCCGCCCAGGCTGGAGTGCAGTGGTGCAATCACAGCTCACTGCAGCCTCAACCTCCCCGGCTCAGTGATCCTCCCACCTCAGCCTCTTGAGTATCTGGGACCACAGGTACACGCCACCACACCTGGCTAATTTTTTCTGAGATGATGGTTTTTTAAGAGTATTCATTTATCTTCCATATAATGATTATAGACTTAATGCTAACAAAGTCTTGTTTGTGCCTCACTTTCAGACTGTAGAATGTGAAGAGGGAAGCGAAGATGATGAATCCCTCCGAGAAATGGTGGAGCTGGCTGCACAGAGACTGTACGAGGCCCTGACGCCGGTTCACTGACTGTTCCTGTATATGAACTTTTAAAAAATACTTGACTGTACTTCTGGTACCTAAAATAAAATGCATTCGTTTCTCTGGGGGAGCCTGTTTACCTTTGATGTCAAATGGCCTTTATTCCAACAGCCTGAATACTGCTAAATTGCCAACTAATTTGTCCATTATTCTAGAACTAACTACTAAATAAACTGCCCATTATTTTAGAATTTATGAATTCTTCTTCCAGGCATATATGTGCAGTTCCCATCGAAACCATCAAGATCTGCCCACAGCAACCGCTGCTGGTTACCCTCTCCCATGGGGTAACCAATTTGAGTTCATAATAAGGATTCTAAGTAGCACTTGAATCTCTGTCTTCATCTCCACTGCTGCTGTTCGAGCCCAAGTCTTCTCTCCCCTCGGAATTCCTGCAACCCCCTCCATCTCCTCCCCTACAGCTGATTCCTGGAACAGACTTGGCCTCGGGCCTCAGCTGCTTGAAGGCCTTAATGAAGTCCTTGTGATAAAGATGAAGTCCAGGCACCTTTGCTTCCTCTAGCAGGGCCTCTCAATCTGGGCTACCCGTGGGAATCACGTGGGGTGCATTACAAGTGCACCTGTACCCAAGTCCTGCTAACAGGAGGTGAGTTAGTCGGCTGGAGTGAGGGCCTTTGGTTGGATCTTATTTATAAAGCTCCCCCAGGTGATCCAAGCGAGCTTGGGATGAGTAACCTAAAGAGCGTCGTGCTCTATACCCATCGCCCCGACCCAGGGAGCGGGGTTGGTCTCTGCGCCAGCTCCCCTGGCCCTTCTGTTATTCATCTACAGCTCTGTGATTTCAAGGCATCCTTCCCACCCGTTTTTAGCTCGGCCGCCGAACTTCACTGCACAGTTGAGGTAAGAACGTTGCATTACAACCGCGTTTTAACAGACGAATCCCTTGGAAGTAATTCAGTGCTGTGTGTCCGCGGGGTTCTGTATCCGCGCATCCACCCAACGGCGGGAACAAGAAAAGCGGCTGCGCGCGCACTGAACGTGCAGCTGCTTTCCCTTATTCGCAGAACCACGAGGTACTGCCAGGGTTTCCGCAGTGCCTGCGCCCTCTTGGGTGTTACAGGCCCTCCAGAGTGACGCCCGGCGCAGGAGGCCGCGCCCGCACCCCACGACCTCTTCCAGGGGGGCCTGCAACAGTCCTCCGCCCCACCGAGGGCCAGCTGTGGTTCCCGCCGCGCGTCCTGCGGACACACTCCTGCCCTTTGCCGAACGCACCTGCACTCGCGGAGCGCGGGGTGCGCTTAGGGCGGCCCAGAACCGCTTTTCTTCTGGGAACCACGCGGCGGGACGCGGGTTTCGGATTCCCTGGGGGCAGCCTTGCTGTGAGTGAACAAGCGCGGAGGCCGAGCTTCTTGCAAACGGACTCCGGTGTCCGAGAGGCAACGACCTTTGTGCCTCACCAAAGTGACCGCTTGGGTGCCGGACGAGCCCTGCCCTTGGAACCCACGGGCGGCCACTGCGCAGGCGCCTTTCCCGGC
>NW_012107808.1:4561234-4562390 GCF_000951045.1 Mandrillus leucophaeus | reverse complement strand
AAAAAAAAAAAAAAAAGATACCTGCATTCATATGTTAATTGCAGCACGATTCATAATAGCAAATATATGGCCTCAACCTAAGTGTCCATAAGCAGAAGAATGGAAAAGGAAAATGTGGTATATGTACACGATGGAATACTATTCAGCCATCAAAAAGAATGGAATTATGTCCCTTGCAGCAATATGGATGGAACTGGAGATCTTTAGTGAAATAAGCCAGGCACAGAAAGTCAGGTATCCCATCTTCTCACTGAGAAGTATACTAAAAAAATGTACACACATGGCCATAGAGAGTGGAATGACACACCATGGAAACTCAGAAGGGTGTCGGGGTGGGTGGTGGGTACAGGGTTTGCTGTCCAGGTGATGGGTACCCAGAAAGCCCTGATTAGACCATTGAGCTCTCTCTACATGTAACAGAACTGCACGTGTGCCCCATACATTTGTACCAGCAAAAGATGAGGCAGGTTTATTCATGTGCAGAGTTGTCCACTATACATTGTTGAGTGAAAAAAAAAAGTTACAAGATAGTACATATAAGAAATTATCCTTTTTTTGTTTTTAATACATATGTTTTATATATATATAATTATATATACGTGTTACTACACTGAAATGGTAACCGTAGTTATCATTAGGTCATAGGTGGTCTTTTCCTCTTTCCTAAGTTTTTAATGGGAAATGTTTATGGTATGATAAAAACCTTCTTTAAACAGCATATAGTGTTTTGTAGTTGAGCTTTAAGAAGTAACTAGAGGCCAGGCACGGTGGCTCACGCCTATAATCCCAGTACTTTGGGAGGCCGAGGCACGTAGATCACAAGGTCAGGAGCTCGAGACAAGCCTGGCCAACATAGTGAAACCCTGTCTCTACTAAAAATACAAAAAATTAGCTAGGCATGGTGGCGGGTGCCTATAATCCCAGCTACTCGGTAGCCTGAGGCAGGAGAATGGTGTGAACCCGGGAGGCGGAGCTTGCAGTGAGCCGAGATCGCACCACTGCACTCCAGCCTGGGTGACAGTGCAAGACTCTGTCTCAAAAAAAAAGCCAGGTGCTGTGACTCACACCTGTAATCCTAGCACTTTGGGAGGCTGAGGCGGGCGGATTGCCTGAGCTCAGGAATCCAAAAGCAGCCCGGGCAACACAGTTAAACCCT
>NW_012107808.1:4548155-4552039 GCF_000951045.1 Mandrillus leucophaeus | reverse complement strand
CCCCTCTGCTAAAGTGCTGCCAGGTGTACTTACCTGTAATCCCCAAAATGCCTCACAGGGAGGCAATCAAAGCCAAGAAGGGAGTGCGGAGAAAACAGAAGTTGCCAATCAGAGCTGCCCTTGCTGAGATGCCCCGTTACAGTCATTAGTAATAATGGGCTTTTCTTCCTCCAGTTTTCCTTCCAGCAGGGTGGATGGGGAGCATCGCTGGCTGACAAGCTGGTCAGGTGAGAGTGGTTTCCGATACTTGAGTACTTGCAGATGGAAAATGTCTTAGGGATCCATCTTACGGATGGGTAGTTCTGAACAGAACATTTCTCCTTTGTTAATTTTGCTTGCCTTCCCTAATCATATATAGGAGAAGGAACTGAAAAAATTTAGTCTTCACTCAGTCTGACCAATTAGATATTTTAGGGTTGAGCTCTGATGGCTGGGCAGATTCAGACAAATCAAGTAAATGGCCAGTGCCTCTTTGCTGGTCAACGGCAGACAGATCTAAGTCCAGCTGCTGTGATCGCAGAGCTTGCGGTTTTACTGCCACGCCACACTGGTAGGAAGCTACTTTGCCTTTTTTTTTTGAAGTGCTGCCATGACTGAGACTCACCTTGTCACAATTCTGCCGCACTTTATTTTGGGTTTTGATGGTTTTTGTTTGTGACGGGGTTTCACTCTTGTTACATGCGTCCATGTGAAGAGACCACGAAACAGGCTTTGTGTGAGCAACAAGGCTGTTGATTCACTTGGGTGCAAGTGGGCTGAGTCTGAAAAGAGCAAAGGGAGATGGGCTGGGGCAGTTTTGTAGGATTTGGGGAGGTAGTGGAAAATTACAGTTAAAGGTGGTTATCTATTGTTAGGGGAGGGGGTCACGAGGTGCTCTGTGGGGAGCTCCTGAGACTCACTGTCCAGGGGAGGAATGTCACAAGGTCGATTGATAAGGGTGGGGCAGGAACAAATCACAATGGTGGAATGTCATCAGTTAAGGCAGGAACTAGCTGTTTCATTCCTTTTGTGGTTTATCAGTTGCTCCAGGTCACCTGGATGTATACGTGCAGGTCACAGGGGTTATGATGGCTTAGCTTGGGCTCAGACGCCCGACAACTCTCCCGCAGGCCGGAGTGCAGCATTGTGATCAGGCCTCACTGCAGCCTCCACCTCTGGGGCTAAAGCCACCATCACCTCAGCCTCCTGAGTAGCTGGGACCTACAGGCATTTGCCCCCACACCCAGCCCAGCACTTCATTGTAACGTATCGTGATTTCACTCTGTAAAATGGCTTGTCACCATTGTATCATTACAGACAAAAGCAATCTCACTTTGAAGGAAGGCTGAGTTTTGGTTAATGTTCTCCAGTTTATAAATGTCGCCTGAGAACTTTGAGTAGTGTCATAAAAAGTGTCCCCTTGTGCTGCTTTGGAGCCCACTGCCTAACGCGGCGGCCTGCAGTTCTCCACGAGTGCTCCGGCTTCTCTGCTTGGTTATGCACCTATAGGAATGTGAATACACCAAGATGAACCATATTGATTTACTAATCGTAAATTGAACCCCAGGAGTCATTTTAAGAAAACTTTATGGACAACTTTAAATATCTACAGAAGCAAAGAGTGAAATGAGCCCATCCATCCCTCCTCCTATGGATTATTCTGGATTATTCTGAAGCAAATCCCAAATCATATCATTTTACCAAGACTAAGAAAACAAGGGTCCCTCTTACGTGACTGGTATTCTCTGAGGGGTTTTAAACCTACTTCCTGTTCCTTAACTGTTCTCACTTGACATGTGAGGAAGGCTCACAGCACGCCCAGGGTCACGCCTAGTCACAGATGGAGCCAAGAATAAATCCAGACAACCCGGCTTTTCCCTCCCCCCCCATTACACCTACAGCACCGTGAATCCAACTATTTTTAAGAAGGAAACAAAAAGCCTACTAATGAACCGGTTTAAGTTAAAACACAATGAATACTAAAACTAATCAAAACCAGAAATCTCAAATATTCTATAGACTATTTAAATATAAACTAAACTAAGTTCCAGGATATTAGTGACTTTACCTGAGATACTTGCTGAGATTATCTTTTGTGAACTCCATTTTAAAAGCACCCACTATACCATGCTTGAAGTCAAATAGGCTGTAGACTTCATCACAGCCCCTTTATATAAAATTACTCCTCTCATGGAGGAGTATAGCGTATTTACGTATATCTTTGAAAGGCTTAAGATTAGCATGCTTCAACTATGTTCTTGCTCCTATCAAAGTGAAACCTGGGAGTGGCTTAGAGACATGTGACGGGCTCAGAATCCCAGAGAGCACACCCTCACTAAAGGCTGGTTACTGGGACCATAAACACTTCTTGCCCACAATTCATCTTTTAAAATTTTTTGTTTCAGAAAATGTGATGTTCTGAATCGTGGATTCTCAGGTTACAATACCAGATGGGCCAAAATTATCCTTCCAAGATTAATCAGGAAAGGAAATAGCTTGGACATCCCAGTAGCAGTTACAATTTTCTTTGGGGCCAATGACAGTGCATTAAAAGGTAAAAGCATTTTTTATGTTCTTCTAGCTCACTTTTAATCATTTTTATGTTACAGCAAACTTACATTTAATACACTTTTTTCAACTGTTTACTTTCTCCCAATAGATACAGTTTTGCCAAGCTTATGAGTTCCTTGAGTTTATATGTATTCCTGGCTTTAACGCTGGTGGATTTTATTCTCAACCTGGTTTCTACATGCCTCGGTTGCTGGCAGTCCTAATCTTGCAAACACTTAAATATTTTCTAGTCTGTTAGTGCTATGCTAGGTTTCTAATGTTTTTCTCTTTAGTTGATGCATGTGCCAGCAGAACTGATGCGGCTGGTGGAGTGTCTTAGGGAGGGTGTCTCAGGGGAGCAGCCACCCTGACCTCAGTTAGGCTTGAATCCTGGGCAGCGGTTGAGTGTGGGTTTGGAAAAGGAGATGGTCTCTGCTTGATTGCTGAAGAATTGCTGCTGTGACTAGAGGAAAGCTAGCTGTGTAAGAGGCCTTTCTTCCCTTTCTACTCTTGAAAAAAGCCTTCTGCATTCTATAAACAAAAACCAGCCTTTGTTTTGGGAAGTGAGGTAGTCATCTTCCAGAAATTTCGTTTGTGCCCCTACTTGTGCCACAGAAGTGGTGTGGTCTGCTGTTCACAGGCACGCTGGGAGGCATCTGCGTTGAGGCTGGACATGAAGGAACACAGCTGCAGTAAGAGAAATTCTTGCTGCCTGCGAGAAAGATTATCTAGATTACAGGCATCGGGAGACCCTGCACGGTAACCATTCTATTTGGGAAGAAATTAATCTTCACTTTCTATCTTGTACCAAAAACCGTAAGAAAATTCAAAACAATTTGTTAAAAAGATGCGTTCTTATCAAATTTAGGAAAAGGAAAAACATTTCCTAAGTATAAGAGCAGTGGAAGAAGCCACAGAGGAAAAACAGGTTTACAAAATAAACTTAAAATAGCTTAGGCTAGGAAAAAACTGAAAAAGAAAATGATGTGTGTTAAGGAAAATATCCAAAAAATGTGGCAGACAAGACTAATGTCTTTAGTGTAGAAATCAATAAGAAAAATACTAACTCCAATAGAAAGTATAGGCAAAGGACAGGAACAGATAAAAGGAGAAATTTAACAGCAAATACATATTTGAAAATGTGTGAAAACTTAAAAAATGTCAATTAAAACAAGGTATTTTGATTTTTGACTCATAGGAGTAAAGCAATATGAAGCAGTAATACATATAGCTGACAGGCATGAAATAAGATTGGAACACTTACGTTCCTGGTGAGAATAGCTTGTAATCCTCTGGAAAGCTGTGAGGCGGTATGCGCCAAGGGACTGCCCACGTGTAGAAATTCAGCCTAAGGA
>NW_012107808.1:4541146-4548105 GCF_000951045.1 Mandrillus leucophaeus | reverse complement strand
TCTCCTGCTTCAGCCTCCCGAGTAGCTGGGATTACCGGAGGGGAATTCTGGGAGGATTTACATTAAGAAGTCAACAGTCGTTATTTCTAGATGATACAAGTATTGGGAACGTGTTATTTGCCTTTTTTTTTTTTTTTTTGAGAAAGTTTCGCTCTTTTGCCTAGGCTGGAATGAAGTGATAAGATCTCGGCTCACTGTAACCTCCACCTCCCAGGTTCAAATGATTCTCCTGCTTCAGCCTCCCGAGTAGCTGGGATTACAGGTGCTTGCCAGCACGCCTGGCTAATTTTTGTATTTTTAGTAGAGACAGGGTTTTGCCATGTTGGCCAGGCTGGTCTCGAACTCCTGACCTCAGGTGATCCACCTGCCTCGGCCTCCCAGAGTGCTAGGATTTCAGACGTGAGCCACCGCACCTGGCCATGTATTGCTATTTATAACAGCAGATTAGAAGCTGTACAGTAAGGAAACGAACATCGTGTGGTCACTCTACAACTAAATACCATTTTTTTGAGGACTATTTAGGGACACAGGAAAGCTCATAATATGTTATGTGAGCCAGGCATGGTGGCTCATGCCTGTAATCCCAACAGTGGGAGGCCAGGCCAGGAGTTTGAGACCAGCCTGGGCAACAGAGTGAGACTCTGTCTCAACAGCAACAGTTTGCCAAGTGTGGTGATGCATGCTCGTCCCGGCTAGTCCCAGCTTAGGAAGCTGAGCTGGGAGGGGAGGGTTGCTTGGGCCCAGGAGTTCCAGGTTACAGTGAGCTGTGATCACACTACACTCCAGCCTGGGTGACAGAGCGAGAACCTGTCTCTAAAACAATCTGTAGAGAAAAGCAAAATATAAAGTCTTCAGTGTGAATACAATCTTCAGTGCAAACTCATTTTTGTAAAGGTGTACATATCTTCATGAAAAGACTGGAAAGATATACATCCAAATGCCAACAGTGGTTTTCTGGGTGGTAGGATCATTGGTGACTTTTTTTTTCTTGATACTGTACTTACATGTGGTTAGCAAATGGTATACAATGACCCTTGTAATACTTCAGTGAGAGCCTGTCTAGAAAATACTCCTTTGCAGTAATAGTAGTAGTAGTCATAGGTGCCATTTGTTTAGACTGAGTGCTTGCTTTGTGAAGGCACCTGCTCTCAGTGCTGTAAACTCTTAGCTATTTTGATTTTCAGTCCTAGGAGGGGAGACCCTATTACCATCTTCCATTTTACCATTGAGGTACAGGAAGGCTAAGTATCCGTGGTTCTGTGGCGAGGAGTGACAAAGCCAGGATTTGAACCTAGGCCGTCTCACTCAACAGGCTGGGATTTTTAATTTCTTTACAAATTGAACGTAATTAATAACCATCTGGATACTAGTGATGAAAAGACAAGAGTACTTACAGTGCCCCTAGTTAGAGCCTCTGAAGTCTTGTTTTATGAAGAACTAGACATTTTAATTCATTAAGGAGAAAACCTTCTGTGTCCTTGGTGTTAAACAATCCCCCAGTGACATCATGAATAACAGGCATTTGCAGAAGTGTGTTCACCTGAATGGTCACTTATAATCAATATGCATGGTTGAGTACTCCTGTTTCTCTTGAGCAGATGAGAATCCCAAGCAGCACATTCCCCTGGAGGAGTATGCTGCGAATTTAAAGAGCATGGTGCAGTACCTGAAGTCTGTGGACATCCCTGAGAATCGAGTCATTCTCATCACGCCGACCCCACTTTGTGAAACAGCCTGGGAAAAAGAGTGCATCATACAAGGTAAACAAACCACAGCCAGTCTCAGCAAATCTGGATATGCTGAGGGAAGAACTCTGATAAAACAGTGGTTTCCTGCCTGGGGCTTCTGTTTCTTATGGGCTCAGTATGTCCATTTCAGTCTGTTTTCAATCATCCAAAATTAATAAAAGTATAGCTTGCAACCTGAGACCTTTTTTGACATAGAAAAGGGATTCTGGCTTTGGATGGTCGGGAGGGAACCGGGAGCCTGGCATCTGCTGACCTTTACATTTGCCAGGCTCCAAGGTGCACATGAAGGCCACTGACAACTGTGCAGAGCTGTGGTGCTCTGTGGGGGCTGGGCCTGGGGGCTGATGTGCCTTGACTTGCAAGTCCACACCTGGGGCTTTTCCTGGCACACGTGAAGCTGGGATAGGAATGATCGGATAGGAGTCGCCAGCCCTCCATATACTTGGGTCTCACATCCCTCAAGTGCTGTGTTTCCCATCCACCTTTGATTGAAAAACCTCTGCACATAAGTGGACCTTCCCGGTTCAAACCTGTGTTGTTCAAGGGTCAGCTGAATGTTAATGTTGAAAATGTGCATTATGGAAGATCTCTTTTTTTTTTTTTTTTGGAGACAGTCTTGCTCTGTCAGCCAGGCTGGAGTGCAGTGGCATGATCTCGGCTCACTGCAACCTTAGCCTCCTGGGCTCAAGCAAATTCTGCCTCAGCCTCCTGAGTAGCTGGGATTACAGGTGTGCACCACCACACCTGGCTAATTTTTGCATTTTTAGTAGAGACGGGTTTCACCATGTTGGCCAGGCTGGTCTCGAACTCCTCAGGTTATCTGCCTGCCTCAGCCTCCCAAAGTTCTGGGATTACAGGCATGAGCCACCACCGCGCCTGGCCTGGAAGTTTTCTAAGCTACCCAGAACTCAACATTCTAGGACAAATTATTGGCTTTGTAACACAGAACAGCTATTTCTCAAAGTATGGTCTGACTCAAAGTTAACTACTATTTTTAGGTAGATTTCTGGGCCCATTTTCAGCACTCCAGATGTTTCTTATACACACTATAGCACGCATCCCACAGCTTTATGGAAGACTGTTACTGTCCCTACTTTACCAGTGGAGAAATTGAGTCTTGGAGAGGCTAAGACAGAACCTGCCCAAGATCACACAGCCAGTAACAGAACCCGGAGTCAAATCCAGGAAGTGTGACTTCAGAGCTAAGTCCTTACTGTTACACGAGTTTACAGTTCAGTTGGGTTGTAGCTATGTCGCTTGCTCTCAAAGGGCCTGTCATCCTTAGAGGAGGATCCAGTGCATTCTCAAGTCACAAACAGCATATGTCAAGGGGTGCCACACACTGGAGGCACAGACAAACTTGGGGAGAAACCCCAGCCTTGGGACATGGTGACAGTAGGCTCTGGGCATCACATCGGGGCAGACGGGCCCTATTGTTGTGAAATACCAGAGTGTTCTGCAGGGGAGGCGTTTAAGGCCCACAGAGCTCCACTGGAGACAACTGCAGACCCCCAGCTTGCTTCTGGGCCTGCAGCCATAACCGACTGGGGGGGGCAGTGTCGTCTTGGCTTTAACAGAAGGGAAAAATGTTACATAACACGGTCCACAGAAGTTGTTCAGACTTCTTTTTGTCTACTGTTTCCCAGGAAAATAGTATATATGAAGTTCTGAATGTTTAATTTCATTTCCCCTTTCTAGCCTTGAATGTAGCCCAATGCAGACTTTTTAAAAGGTCAGTGATGGGCAAAGCAGGTAGAGGAGGGGTCTCGATAACTGGTCCGCTAGAGATTCAGCTGGTTATTTTTTGAGACTGTCTTGCTCTGTCACCCAGGCTATAGTGCAGTGGCTTGCTCCAAGCTCACTGCAGCCTCGACCTCTAGGCTCAGGTGATCATCTTGCCTCAGCCTCCCAAGTAGCTAGAACCACAGGCATGTGCCACCATGCTTAGATAATTTTTAAATTTTTTTTGTAGGGATGGGGTAGCTAGTTATAATCTAGGTGAATTTTATAAACAATTGATCCCAAGTATGAAAGCCGGTGAATAGATCTCTGTGACGTAGAGCCTGGGCCAGCATAGGTCTTCCTGTGGCCCGCCTCTAGTTGCCCATAACCTCATGCTTTCTCTTTAATACCATTCTGTCGTCCACCTCCTGCCAGCCCTCACTGTCCTGTTTGCAGCCTCCTGAGCCTTCTCCCCTAGCCCCAGCCCCACCCTCCAAACCAACCTAGCACAATCCCCAGATACTGCACTCCAGCCTTCCCTGGTGTGGCTCCCTGGGAGGATGAGGCAGCCTGCGCTTGTTAGATACACTCAGTAGCTCTGTGCTAGTTGCTTTGCTGGAGTTTAGTCTCTTAATCCTGTCAATATTCCTGCAACTAGGTAGGCACTGTCATCATAAGGATGCAGAAGGCTTCAGGACGGTTAAGCTGTTCAGGCACACAGCTATTTAGTAAAAATTGTAGGCATCAAAATGTAGATCTCTGTCTGAGGCCTACAAATGATTTTGCTGTGCTGCGGTGCAGCTGTTTCATGTAACAAGCCAGCGGTGTCAGCATAGCATTCAGCTTCCATGGCCTGGCATTTCTTACCAGTGCAGACCTTACCCGCCCCCAGCCCAGCTCCTGCAGCCGGCACTCTCCAAGCAGCCCAGCCCTCCTGGGCCTTTTCTGCCTCTGTGCCTCTGTTCAAGGTGTCCTCTCGAACATCATCCTCCCTGGCGCTTCCGAAGGCTCTGGTTACCACTAAAGGCGGCTCCTTCCAACTGTACCTTGTCCTCTGCTGGGTAGAGCAGCACACCAGCAACCTGCAAGGCTCATCAACATATACCCTAAACCCTGGGACTGGCCCAAGTGGGGTCAATATTTAATGGCATTTCGAAACTGTCTAGATGAGTGCAGTAGAACTTACACAAGGGCCAGCACTTGGGTTTATCAACTGCCACCTCAATTTCTTCTCTTCAATAGGTTGCAAACTAAATCGCCTGAACTCTGTTGTTGGTGAATATGCCAATGCGTGTTTACAAGTGGCCCAAGACTGTGGGACTGACGTACTTGACCTGTGGACCCTGATGCAGGACAGCCAGGTATGGTGGCTTGCTCAGTCCTCTCGGGCTAAATAGGATCACACAGAAGTAAACCAGGTGTGTGTGCAGCAGCTTTCCCTAGAAAGGCTCTGCTTAGCTAAGACAGTCATCCCTTTAAGCCAATGAAAACAAAAAGGCTTGGGGGAGGGGAGGAATGGAGGTTTCAGGACGGTCACAAGCCCAGCAGCTTATTCAGCCAGGCTCCTTGGCTAGGAGTTAGTACACAATGGTGTAAATGAGCAAAACATGGTTCATATTTATGAACATCAAGGCCAAGTTCTTCTTTCATATAGAGAATGGCAGAAAGCTAAAACTTGTTAATAGGTAAAACAATGAATTTAAATACAGTATTGGCTAATAAAACGGTGGGAGATATGTAGTTCTAATTAAGTTACTTTGTTTTAAAGCCGGAAAGCACAAATATAAAAGGTAAAAAGCAGGTCCCATAGAATGGTGCACCCACTCAGGAGACAGCTGGTTTCTTATGCAGTCACACATAGACTTAGGGAGGACCTGGCAGTCCACTCCTGAGTTATCTGCCCCAGAGAAATGAAAACTAGGTTCACACAGAACCTGGGTGTGACTGTTGACAGCAGCATTATTCCTACCTGCTGGAAGCACCCCAGTGTCCTTCTGTGGATGAATAGGGAAACTGGTGTGTCCGTGGAATGGGATACTACTCGGCAATAAAGAGAATGGACTGACATGCACAGCAATGTGGGTGACTCTCAGAGGTGTTTGAGGGAAGGAAGCTGGTCTCTGAAGGTTACATACTACATAAGTCCATCTGTTTGGTATCTCAAAAAGGCAAGACTTGGGCCGGGCGCAGTGGCTTACACCTGTAATCCCATCACTTTGGGAGGCCGAGGCAGGCGGATCACCTGAGTTTAGGAGTTTGAGACCAGCCTAGCCAACATGGCAAAACCCTGTCTCTACTAAAAATACAAAAATTAGCTGGGCATGGTGGAGGACGCCTATAATCCCAGCTACTCGGGAGGCTGAGGCATGAGAATCGCTTGAACCCGGGAGGCGGAGGTCACATCACTGCACTCCAGTCTGGAGGACAGAGGGAGACTCTGTCTCACCCCACCCCACCCCCCACAAAAAAAGGCAAGACTGCAGTGACAGAACAGGTCAGTGGTGGCCAGAGGTTAGGGTGAGGAAAGGTACGGCTACATTCAGGTTCCACACAGATACTGGTGAAGAGGGGTAGACAGGCACTGGTCTTTTTAAATTTTTCTGTGACCTTGCACTACTCTTTTGTAAAGAGCTTGTTCAGCAGGGCACATGAAAGGCCATGTCATTGCTGTGCTGGGATCCAGAGAGAAAGCTTTGATGGGACTGATGATATTTGAAGTACTCAGGGGAAGGAAGGATCCAGTGTGCGGAAAGCTCTTTGGACAAACAGGAAGACTCACAGCCCCACCGGTTTCCTCTATTCCTAGCTGTTAGGTTTAGGCTACTTGGACAAAGCAACATAGAAAAGAACCGAGAATTACTAACCCAAGTGCCAACTTTTCCCTCTTCCCCTAAATATTAATCCATACCAATCCTTCCAATGACCTACACATTTATTACACATCTGCAATAGGGAAAATAGTCACCAGTGGGAAAGTCATACCACCACGTGGATGCTGAGTCACTAGTCACCTTTGGAGGCTCTGAGAGCCTAAGTAAATCTGGACCCTAGGCTTCTAGTCTTCCTCTGAAACCCTGAGTGCATTGGAACCTTCCAGAATTCCCAGATCAGGAGGGGCCTTGGCAGCTTGAGTGCCAAAGGGGTCAACATCCAGAGTTCTGTTGTCTAAGATTCCACCTTAGATTATGTAGAAAAGTTATGCTACTCGAGGAAAGGAAACACAAACTACTGGGCTAGTTTTGCTCACATGTCTTTTTCAATCTAAAAAAAACTGGGAGGATCGTCCTTAGAGATCATCTCATCTCCAGCTGTCTAGATGAGAAAACCAAGGCCGAGGAAGAAGTGCTAGTATTGTATGGTAGCATCTACATTTCTGGTCTATTAAAAGTCACATAGGGCCGGGCACGGTGGCTCATGCCTGTAATCCCAACACTTTGGGAGGCCGAGGCGGGTGGATCACCTGAGGTCAGGAGTTTGAGACCAGCCTGG
>NW_012107808.1:4534402-4537256 GCF_000951045.1 Mandrillus leucophaeus | reverse complement strand
ATTAGTCTTAGAATTATGAAGAGCCATATTAACCCAAATGATTTCTAAATTTAGATGTATATTTTCCCTGCTACTTAAAAACTCTGGGTAGTAACTAGAAATAGACCCATAATTTAGAGACAATGTAGAACTAGATTTATCTCCTTTGTTTTTAGTTAAAGGCAAACCCTCTTGTGTTCCAGTTGTCTTCACAAATAAATGCCTCATATTCAGCGGTTCATTACAGTGTATAAAAAAACTGATCATTTCCCTAGTCAGTGCTGTTATCAATATAAAAGATTAATTTACAAAAACATAAATATTCATAACCCAATCCAGCTGTATTTTCTGCTTTTGTACCACAGGTCAAAAGATATTTAAAAAACTAAAACCTGAAAGCCTCCAAAATAAGCTAGATTCAACTTCACCTTTTCAAAAGGAGAAGGGCCAAACCACACAAGCACTGTTTACCTGCAGGAAGTTCAAACACATGACCAGCATCTGCTGTTAAGTCACTTCCTTACTTCCCAATCTTCACAAAATATAAGCTGTGATTGTAGGTCAAATCTATAAAGAGCTCACAACTAAACTAGCACTCTGTTTCTTTGCTGTCAACACGATTCTGACGCTGCAGTTTAAAGGAGGCAGCCTTTTCACTTCTGGTGACCGGATGGTCCGTGAGATCCTCAAATGACTTGGCGGCTGTGCTGCTATTTGGGAAGGGGTCCTTCTCAAACCCATCCTCGTCCATATGTGAGTCTGTGCTAGGGTCTTCCTGGATGGTGTCCATTCTCTGGTGGTCCAGTTTCGGAGCTGCTGGTGCCGAAGGGATCACAGGGGCAGGCTGCAGGCGGCCTGGAGTCTGGGGTGCAGGAAAGGGTTTGATAATGCGAACCGATGCAGAATCCATGCTGCTCAGCATTTCGACATTCTGCAAAGACATGGGTTCAATTGATGGGAATAAAAGATTAATCAGAGGTCCTCACAGCTCCAACCTTACCCATCAAACAGCCTCTTATTCTGTTGGTACTGTGATGCCTCTTGCTAAAAAAGTGCTAGGTGAGGCTCACTCAACCTAAGAAGTGACTAAAAAATACTAGGCTGGTGCAAAAGTAATTAATGACATTACTTTTAATGGCAAAAACTAATTACTAGCTTTCAAGCATCCTGAAAACTTGCCATTTGGAGACCCAAAAGAGGATTCAAACCTCTCTAAGATCCCAAGAGACTGATCTCAAAATATTGTGTCGAATGGCTAAATTGCTCCTTATGGCTTGGGAAGGGGACAGCACAGCTCTTTAAATCTCCATCCATACGACTGATGAAAGCTCACCATCACTGTTGTCAGGAGGGGAAACATTCCAACCTAGCCCCTTCCTGCGGAGCATGACCTCCCATCAGCCAATGAAAGCCTTGCTGGGTCAGTTGAAGGTCTTTGCCTAACAGGGCCTCAAAGACCAGGCGAAGATTGTGTTCCTTTCATATGGTATACTTACACTGGGGTGAAACAGAGACAGAGATTCATACTGCTTATCCAATTTCTTATCCTAGAAAGAAAGGAAGAGCAAGAGGAAAGGTCATTCCCTACAAATGCAATTCAGTTAGTGAGTACTATTTCCTCACAGGCTATTCCTAACACTAACTGAAGAACTTAGAACCTGAGTTGTAGGATAGCAGGCTCAACAGATAATCCATTTCTCACCCAAGCTTTAGTTATGCCACCAGTCTAGAAGTGTTTGCTTTGCACTCAAAGGAAATACATTTTGGCATTAAGTACATAAAGAGGCAAGGTTTCAGTACTATGTTTTCTGAGAAATTTATCCCTCTGTGGGCAGGGGAATAACAAGGGCATCTTCCTATGCATGAAATGACAAATGTCCTAGATGCTGGATACACCAGGACCACACTGACTGGAAGGGCGACTGGTAGGAAGACCTAGGTGGCTGGGCCTGCAGCCTCCCTCACACTGCCCTGGCCCACGGCCTCACTCTCTTAGCTGTCTCCAGTTTCTGTGGACCATGCTCTGCTGGAGGAACTGGGCCTCAATCCCTACGTCCTACTTCTGCAGAAGGCTGACCACATGGCCATCTGCTGCCCCATCCCTGCCTGTGGCTGAAGCATAACAGGCAACAAAGGGCAAGGACCTCTGTCCAGGACTAGGCTTCCTGTCTGGATACCATCAATGTATTCTATGGCCAGAAACAAGCCATGGCCCTCCCTCCTGTCAGAGGCTTTGCTCTGAAATCAAGGGTCATGCCTTGTCCACGTGTGCAACTTCCCTGTAAACAAAATAGGTTCCATCCTCTAATAAAAGCAATCATGATGGATGGCACTGTCATCCAGAGACATCTGTCAAAGCCAAGCACATCACCTTCAGCTTTCTTCAGCAGAAGTGCTCCCTAGAGATCTTCCTCCCTACACCCATCATGCTCACCACCCCGAGAAAGAGCTGCTCCGTGAGACGGCCCCTAGGCAGGAGAAGCCAGCAGGAAAGGAAAGGAAGGCAGCAGGAAAAACTCCTTTGTCATCAGAGTTGTGCTGGAATTTTTAAATGCTCATAGCAAGGCCACTTGCTATGAGTTTGGGAAAAGAAATTTGGAAGCCTGGGTCTGACTTTCTCATTTCTACAGCAGACAAATCCCCATTCCCCACAGATGCAAGTGAATGGATTTGTAAGAACAGTTATGAAAAGGGGCCTCAAATTTATAAAGGACCAGGAGTTCCTTAGTCAAAGCCCAATTCAACTTGTAGCTGTTACTGATTCTGAATGAGAACAGAAAAGACTGCTTACTCCTACATTTTGGGGAAGATGTAAATATTCTATATGACAGCTGGGCCCCAGTCCCTACACCCTACTTCTTTTTTTTTTTTTTTT
>NW_012107808.1:4529168-4533828 GCF_000951045.1 Mandrillus leucophaeus | reverse complement strand
AACATGGTGAAACCCTATCTCTACTTAAAAATACAAAAATTAGCCAGGCGTGGTGGCAGGCACCTGTAATTCCAGCTACTTGGGAGGCTGAGGCAGGAGAATTACCTGAACCCGGGAGGCAGAGGTTGAAGTAGGCCGAGACTGTACCATTGCTCTCTAGCCTGGGCAACAAGAGTGAGACTCCAGCTCAAAAAAGAGAAAAGTCACGTAAGCTAGTTGGCCACCCAGATTTTAACAGAGCTCTTGGCTAGTAAGATTCTTCCCCAAGAAAGAAATGGCTGTATGGATAAAATTCTTGAGTTCAGGGCCTGGTATAGCCGCTCATGCCTGTAATCCCAATACTTTGTGAGGCCGAGGTGGGAGGACTGCTTGAGCCTAGGAGTTCAAAACCAGCCTAGACAACAAAATGAGACACCCATCTCTACAAAAACCACAAAAATTAGCCAGGTATGCTGGCACGTGCCTGTAGTCCCAGCTACTCAGGGACCTGAGGCTGGAAAAATCGCTTGAGCCCAGGAGGTTGAGGCTGCAGTGAGCCATGATCACATCACTGCACTCCAGCCTGAGCAGCAAAGCAAGACCCTATCTCCAAAAATACATATATATATACTCTTGAGTTCAGGGGAGCGGGAGGGAGACTGGACTCCCGTGTCCCAGCAATTACTATTCCACGTTAGATGGTACAAGTTCTTTCCACCTCAAAACCTGCCTAGAGTCAAAAACAATATTGACTCATGGGGCCCCTGAACACTCCTAATACCAAATTTTTCATTTTTTGCTGATTACGTTACTAGGCCATATTTACCTGTTAAGGTTCTTTGAAATAACCTGAGAATCATGTCATATGACTCAGAAGACCTGGAATGAGGTCCCAGCTCACTTAATGGTGAGTGACTTTCATGAAACTTAATTCTATAATATGGAGATAGCACTACAGCACTAGTAAGGGTTCTCTGTGTGTTCAAACACCTATGTAAATAGCACATCAGTGCTACTGTAGTCCAAGATGACTCTGGTCAGATGCCTATAATGAAAGGGGCTGGTGATCTTTGTCGCAGGGCCACAAATGAGAGAATGGTACACGCTGGCATTTAGAAAAGTTCTACCCTCCCTCCCCCGCTTTTTTTTTGGGGGGGGTGGGGGAGGGGGGAGACAGTCACTCTGTCACCCAGGCTGGAGCTCAGTGGTGCGATGACAGCTCACTGTAGCTTCGAACCCCTAGGCTTAAGTGATCCTCCCATCTTAGCCTCCCAAGTAGGTGAGAATACAGGTGTTTGCCACCACAACCAGCTGAATTTTGTATTTTTTACATTTTTTATAGACACAGGGTCTCAAACTCCTGTCCTCCAGTATCCTTGGCCCCAAGTGTTGGAATGACAGGGGTGAGCTACCACACCTGGCCAGTTACCTACCTTTAACCAATTTCTCTCCCTTCTAGGACTTCTCATCTTATTTATCAGATGGACTACATTTGTCTCCAAAGGGGAATGAATTTTTGTTCTCGCATCTCTGGCCTTTGATAGAGAAAAAGGTCTCTTCTCTGCCTTTGTTGCTTCCTTACTGGCGGGATGTAGCAGAAGCAAAACCTGAATTAAGTCTGCTGGGAGATGGAGACCATTAGCCAATCACAAGAGACCCAAGTCTGCTTGTTAATCTACAGAACTCAAAGTTGCCAATACATAGAGGTACCCTTTTTTCCCCAGGCTTAAACCTTTGCCACTGATAATAAAAGTATTAGGATTTTTCAGGGAAGTTTTGTACTTAAGTCCATTGTGTTTTGACAGTATTTGTTAATGCAGGTATCAGTGCTATAGCTACAAAATACACCCTGAGCAGCTTGTTAATTCTATAAATGATGAAGTAAAGACTTTTTTTTTAAAGTCACAATTTTATAAAAATGGTTTTCTTACATTCTTTTGAGAACAGTTTCACTCATACATACACCCACACACCCCACTCACCTTGTATCAAATTCTAAAAGTGTAAAGTATAAGAATATCATGACTAGTTAAAAGATAGCAAATACCATAAGGTACAAGTTCAAGTATTAGTATAACAAGTATCTGAGTAACAAATGTCCTTGGAAATGGGGGATGGGAGGAGATATGATTAGTCACAGGCTTGGTTAATTGCCCTCAAAGTTTACAAGTTAAAATGTTTTAGCTGGTGAGCACATTCCAGTTCTTAGGGGGAAAAAGCTTTTAATGGCAATTTATAGAAATCAGAATTCAGGTTAATGATTTTCAATCCTTCACACAGTAAATGCAGCCCATCCAGAATCCTGCAGCAATAAAGTAAGAGTAATTCAAATATCTGCTTGTGGAGACAGCCCCCAACCCTAAGGGCAGGTAGTATTCTGTCTCATCACACCTCCGCCTATTCAAAACAACCTGTTGTTAAGAAATATTTCACCCTCTTATTCACTAGTGTTTGAAAACAGGCAATCTTTGTATTTTAAATATTCTAGGTTTTGTAAATAGTGAATTTTTTTTTTTTTTTTTTTGAGGCAGAGTCTCTCTCTGTAGCCCAGGCTAGAGTGCAGTGGCGCAACCTCGGCCTCCCAAAGTGCTGGGATTACAGGCATGAGCCACCGCGCCCCGCCAACAGTGAATTTTCTAAGAGCATGTATCCCTATCAGTAACAGGGATAGATGAAGATATTTACACAGAAAAATTGCCCAGCAAATCAGTGCCCTAAACAGTTGGTAGATTCCATAAATTCAACTGGCTACCATGTGTAACCCTCACTGTAAGGTAGGTGGTTAGATTTCTAGAGAGCATTAGTCTTAGAATTATGAAGAGCCATATTAACCCAAATGATTTCTAAATTTAGATGTATATTTTCCCTGCTACTTAAAAACTCTGGGTAGTAACTAGAAATAGACCCATAATTTAGAGACAATGTAGAACTAGATTTATCTCCTTTGTTTTTAGTTAAAGGCAAACCCTCTTGTGTTCCAGTTGTCTTCACAAATAAATGCCTCATATTCAGCGGTTCATTACAGTGTATAAAAAAACTGATCATTTCCCTAGTCAGTGCTGTTATCAATATAAAAGATTAATTTACAAAAACATAAATATTCATAACCCAATCCAGCTGTATTTTCTGCTTTTGTACCACAGGTCAA
Organism: Mandrillus leucophaeus; assembly: GCF_000951045.1. NCBI lineage: Eukaryota > Metazoa > Chordata > Mammalia > Primates > Cercopithecidae > Mandrillus > Mandrillus leucophaeus. The sequence continues at coordinate 4,530,701 of NW_012107808.1, read as the reverse complement.
AAGATATTTAAAAAACTAAAACCTGAAAGCCTCCAAAATAAGCTAGATTCAACTTCACCTTTTCAAAAGGAGAAGGGCCAAACCACACAAGCACTGTTTACCTGCAGGAAGTTCAAACACATGACCAGCATCTGCTGTTAAGTCACTTCCTTACTTCCCAATCTTCACAAAATATAAGCTGTGATTGTAGGTCAAATCTATAAAGAGCTCACAACTAAACTAGCACTCTGTTTCTTTGCTGTCAACACGATTCTGACGCTGCAGTTTAAAGGAGGCAGCCTTTTCACTTCTGGTGACCGGATGGTCCGTGAGATCCTCAAATGACTTGGCGGCTGTGCTGCTATTTGGGAAGGGGTCCTTCTCAAACCCATCCTCGTCCATATGTGAGTCTGTGCTAGGGTCTTCCTGGATGGTGTCCATTCTCTGGTGGTCCAGTTTCGGAGCTGCTGGTGCCGAAGGGATCACAGGGGCAGGCTGCAGGCGGCCTGGAGTCTGGGGTGCAGGAAAGGGTTTGATAATGCGAACCGATGCAGAATCCATGCTGCTCAGCATTTCGACATTCTGCAAAGACATGGGTTCAATTGATGGGAATAAAAGATTAATCAGAGGTCCTCACAGCTCCAACCTTACCCATCAAACAGCCTCTTATTCTGTTGGTACTGTGATGCCTCTTGCTAAAAAAGTGCTAGGTGAGGCTCACTCAACCTAAGAAGTGACTAAAAAATACTAGGCTGGTGCAAAAGTAATTAATGACATTACTTTTAATGGCAAAAACTAATTACTAGCTTTCAAGCATCCTGAAAACTTGCCATTTGGAGACCCAAAAGAGGATTCAAACCTCTCTAAGATCCCAAGAGACTGATCTCAAAATATTGTGTCGAATGGCTAAATTGCTCCTTATGGCTTGGGAAGGGGACAGCACAGCTCTTTAAATCTCCATCCATACGACTGATGAAAGCTCACCATCACTGTTGTCAGGAGGGGAAACATTCCAACCTAGCCCCTTCCTGCGGAGCATGACCTCCCATCAGCCAATGAAAGCCTTGCTGGGTCAGTTGAAGGTCTTTGCCTAACAGGGCCTCAAAGACCAGGCGAAGATTGTGTTCCTTTCATATGGTATACTTACACTGGGGTGAAACAGAGACAGAGATTCATACTGCTTATCCAATTTCTTATCCTAGAAAGAAAGGAAGAGCAAGAGGAAAGGTCATTCCCTACAAATGCAATTCAGTTAGTGAGTACTATTTCCTCACAGGCTATTCCTAACACTAACTGAAGAACTTAGAACCTGAGTTGTAGGATAGCAGGCTCAACAGATAATCCATTTCTCACCCAAGCTGTAGTTATGCCACCAGTCTAGAAGTGTTTGCTTTGCACTCAAAGGAAATACATTTTGGCATTAAGTACATAAAGAGGCAAGGTTTCAGTACTATGTTTTCTGAGAAATTTATCCCTCTGTGGGCAGGGGAATAACAAGGGCATCTTCCTATGCATGAAATGACAAATGTCCTAGATGCTGGATACACCAGGACC
>NW_012107808.1:4509616-4524178 GCF_000951045.1 Mandrillus leucophaeus | reverse complement strand
GCCTCCCAAAGTGCTGGGATTACAGGCTTGCGCCACCGCGCCCGGCCAAATAGTATTTTTTTTTTAAAGACAGTTAAGCTTTCTGTAAGACATGTTCCCCTAGGAATAACACCAAAGTTATTGGAAATACCAGCCCAGACTTGGCTAAGAACAAGTTTTATCTTTTCCAAAGATTACATGGTTGGAGTTGATCAACATTTAAATATTTAATTACTTAAAAGTTGGTGACTTACCACACAATGGACAAGAATGCTGAAAGGAATCCAAAATATCAAGGAGAAAACCAGGACAGACCCAACGATGTTGTCTGCTAAAAACTTTCCTGTGAACAATTCCAAACAGTGAATGTCTTGACCAAGTACTTCACAAATCTAAAGTGAAACGCTGTTAGGATATGACCATCATATGCCAGAGCTGCTGGCTAGACACTCCTACCGACACAGTATTGAGAAGAGTGTCCGTGCTGCCTATATTACACCAGACCATCTCTCCTTACCAAGTGCTTTTAAAGAAACAGCCCTCGTATACTAGCTGATAGGAAGAGATTGCAGAATATTCAACATGCTACCTGGAGTCACTGTGTCAACAAACTAATCATATAGACTGCTACTACTAGTAAATGCTTAAGAAGACAAAGTTTTTGTTACCTGGATATTATTTGTGATTAAATTATGGACCTGTGAGGACATGATGAAATCATGATAAAATCATGAGGACATGATTTTGCCTGCTTCTGCAAAATATGAGGCCCACTTTTACATCAATCAGGATTCAGTCTATAGCATTAAACTATGCTTATGCTAGTCACATGTATATTTTTGGGTAAAGAAGGAAGCCAATATTTTGACTTTATTTCCCTTGTCAGAAAATCTGTGCCTCCAAGCTCCACGGGGACAGACTATCTATGAGTTCATTTTATTCTAGCCAACAAAGTTGTTTCATAACAAAAGTAGTGAATATTTCCACCTTCTACTGCAGAATTAGAGCATATCACTCTGAAAGCACACTTTTCTAATGTCATCACAGAAATCAACTCAGCTCTCAGTAAATAATCTGGGGAAATCACCTACCAAAAGTATTGATGCTTAGCTGGTCAATGAAATCCCAAAATCGTTCAATTACATCCTGTACTCGTTTCTCACATTTGCCCTATGAAGAAAAAACATACAGCATCATTCCCAAACACAATGTATTCAGAAGCAATGTAGCTTTATAAAAATAACTGACATGTAAAGGGCTTCATTAAAATCAAACATTTTCCCATCTTTGACACAAGGCAATAACTTCAGCGTAATGAGTACCCCAGAAAGTAGGACATGCTGTCATTAACCCTTTGATAATTAGTCCATTTTAACAAGTGATTTAGAATTACCAGGAGACAAAAATCAAGAAAACCAGTTTGCTAAAGATGAGGCATTCCAGTAAGGACTCTACACATACACAGTGGACAGTGAAGAACACAGCCAGACTCCCTGTGAAGACTCAAACCTTGAAACCCTCCTCCCATCATTCTGCATGAGAAAAATTATGCTCCTCTAGAGAACAAAAGGGTCTGGCTTAAGTAAGTCAAGCAGTCTTCTACGTCTTTCCTACTCATTCAGCACCTGTTTCAAAATCACACCTTGAATAATTTTGCAATCTTAGTCAATTCTGTAAGTAATCCAGGAAAACATAATTAGGACCCACTGCCTAAAACCAACCAACCTTACCATAAAGTCCCCACCCCAGTCCTTCTCAGTATCTGGGCTCGAAGCCTCCCACTATGGAAGGAAACTACAGGCAGGGACCTGAAAGCACTCTGTCTTCTCCTCCTAAGTAATACTCATAGATAACAATGGGCCAGAAGGATGTAGTCCCATTTGTGTTTTGATTTCTTTTTATTTGCAAAATCAAGTACTTACAAAATAAAAACTTCCTATCTGGCTGTTACAGAAAAAGCTGGACATAAATACTCACATTCATGTCACAAAATCCTACTGTACAGGGCTTTCCTTTCCTCAAAAATAAGTTCTTTTGTTCAGCATCGACGTAGGGCACACAGCGGCCAGAGAGGTCTCTGCAGCACACCTTGCAGGAGTTGTCAGTTTCTGGAACAGAGAACACGCATTGACAGCTGGATTGTTCTGAGACCTCCTGTCTCCTCTTTCCTCCCTGACCATGTTCCCAAAGAGGCAAGAAATCACATTTATTTTTTATTTCAATAGCTAATACTATCCATAGCCCGCACCAAGGAGTAGTTTCTGAGGTCACCCTCCTCAGCCTTCAGTGACAGAGGCCACAAGGTTTAAAAAAAAAAAAAATACAGAGAAAAATCCATCCTAGATGAAAGACGTCTCTTAAAAGTCTAACTATTCTCTCCACTTCAAGCCTCTCACAATGCTCTTCTAAATGTTTCCCTTTGTCCCAACATTCTTGTTACCCTGCCCACTTCAGTCCTTGGCTTTTCAGTCTAAAGTGTGCCCCTCAGGGCCCACACTGGCTCCCTGAAAGCGAGAGCAGCTGGGACACAGCTGTCCACCCTTGGGTGGAGAGCTAAGTGACCCCGGGGCATGAGCCCTACAGCCAAAGCTCCACAACTCCTCCACCAAGAACAGCTCTGACAGGTCACGGGATAAAACACTGGGCATCTGTGAGCCATGTGGGTATACACAGGAATGGTAGAAATGCCAGAAAATTAAACCATATTTATACTTAGGAGAAGAAAGAAATCAACTAGAACACAAAAACAAGCAAAAAGAAAACCTTTTCAGAAAAGGCCAGGAGCAGTGGCTCTCGCTTGTAATCCCAGCACTTTGGGAGGCCAAGGTGGGCGGATCACTTGAGGCCAGGAGTTCGAGACCAGCCTGGCCAACGTGGCAAAACCCCATCTCTACTAAAGATTAAAAAATTAGCCAGGTGTGGTGGTGCTTGCCTGTAGTCCCAGCTACTCAGGAGGCTGAGGCACAAGAATCACTTGAACCCGGGAGGCGGAGGCTGCAGTGAGCTGATATCGTGCCACTACACTCCAGCCTGGGTAAGAGTGAGACTCCATCTCAAAAAAAAAAAAAAAAGAAAGAAAACCTTTCCATCATTCACTAATTTATAAAATATTTCTTGGACTTTTACTGTGTCGGGCTCTGTGCTTCCAGAGCACCCCAAGCCTCTTGCCATTCAACACAACAGATTTTTTTATTTGGCACCTACTATGTGTTATCTTTTTTTTTTTCTTTTTTTTTCTTTTTTTAAGAGATGAGGTTCCACCATGTTGCCCAGGCTGGCAGGCTGGTCTCAAACAACTCCTGAGTCAAGTGAACCACCCATCTTGGCCTCCCAAAGTGCTGGGATTATAGATGTGAGACACTGCCCTCAACCTATCTTCTTTACCTACACATTTTTGAACTTGGAAGAGTTCCTTACTCAACTATATGGATGGTAAGCTTCCAACCCAGTGATTTAACTACTGGGTTCTTTGTCTTTTATTTATTTATATTTATCTATTTTTTTGAAATGGAGTCTCGCTCTGTCGCCCAGGCTGGAGTATAGTGGCACGATCTCAGCTCATTGCAGCCTCCACACCCTGGGTTCAAGCAATTCTCCTGCCTCAGCCTCCCTAGCAGCTGGGATTACAGGTGTACACTACCACACCTGGCTAATTTTTTTATTTTTAGTAGAGACAGCGTTTTGTCATGTTGACCAGGCTGCTCTTGAACTCCTGACCTCAAGTGATCCACCCACCTCGGCCTCCCAAAGTGATGGGATTACAGGTGTGAGTCACCACACCTGGCTCTTTGTCTATTTTGAAAGCAACAGAACTCCTTCATTGACTCCCACATGCTCCATGGTTTAAGTGGGGTGGGAAGCAGAGTCCAGCCAGTCCCTGACCAGTGCATGAGGATGCCCTCAAACCCAGGAGTTCCAAAATAGCGCAGAAACCTAAGGAAAACTGACAGGCCAGCAGGAGAGAGGCTCCTGCCCCAGGCTGCTCTAAGAGATCAGAGGGGAGCAGACTCCGCCTTCTTGATAACTGCAAAAATCCTCATCTAGTGGGGTCAGATCCTGGAATCAGCTCTCTCTGGTTGAGTTCTTGCAGGAGTGTCCTAGTTCCATGCCAATGTAATGTAGATAGCTACTGCTGCTTTCGTGGTTTGTATGATATGGAGCAGAGGACAGCTAGGACACACCTCTACCTACTCACTCACTCCCCCACAATAAAATTCCCTCCTCTCCTACCTCAAAGCCTGCCATATGGCCTGAAAATGCAGCAAGAAGAAACACCAACAGGACAGGACTCCCACGTACGGTGGAGGAGCCAGGATCTGCATGCAGAGATGCCTGTCTCCAGACACTACCCTGCCTTTCGCCCTCCCCTCATCCTCGGCTTGGATCTCACCACTGTTCTCATTAGCACAACCTCCAAATGGAGGAAGGGAACCTGGCAGACAAAGGCCATGTTTTCTCCTGCTGCTGGAGTGGGCATAAAACTGTGCTCACCATTACATGCACAGGACTCCAGCTGCTGTTCCCTCTCGCAGAAAGGGATGCATTTCCCATCCTTACACTTGCCAAGATCCAAGCAAACAGTGTCATCTTCAGCATTTCCCGGAGGTGGGCACTCACTGCTATTACCTGGAAGCAAACACCAGTCATAACAAAAAGAATGAGTTGCAGGTCCACCAGTTCTACAGGTGCATAATATGCTGTTTCTCATACAAGTGAGCATCTTACCTTGCAAACAGCAAAAAGTGACCTACAGATCTAGGACAAGAGCCTGAATCTCACCAGCAATCAGCATTTAAATGGGAGTGCCTGGCTATGTGCCAGGTTAGACTGCATGAGTCCCTGACCTCCCAAGCCCCGGTTAGAATGCATGGTCTCCACTTCTGCATCTCACAGTCATATATAAAAGAATATCCTATGTGCCATTACTTAGAATAAATGGCAAACTTGGTAGGAAGGCTTAAAAGAGCCCCGCGGCCTTCCCTATCTGGCCCTGACTTCACACAGCTCTCCCACAGCCCACTGCTTTGGCTACAACCTCTATTCAGTTCCTTCAATGTTAACAGACACTATTCCTTCTACCTGGAATGCTGGTGTTTGCACTTTTGGGGCAGTTAGCTGGCTTTTCTTATGGATTCAGTTTTGTCTCAAAGGTTTTCTGAGATATCCCTGAGGATGCTGTCTAAGTGGATGTGGCCTCCCACTTCCATTTTGCACTATCACACTCCTTCTCTCCTTCATTGCATATGTTTTGCAATTTATATATATTTAATGTTATTCTATGTTTTCCCTCTACTAGACTGGTAAGCCCCATGACAGCAATGATCAAATCTATTTATCAAATTATCTCCAATCCCTACCATATTATAAGTATACTACAAATATTTCTTGAATAAATCAATTATTCTTTTTATTTTCCTTTTGAGACAGGGTCTCAGTCTGTCACCCAGGCTGGAAGGCAGGGGTGTGATCATAGCTTACTGCAGCCTCAGACTCCTAGGTTCAGGCAATCCTCCTGCCTCAGCCTCACAAGTACCTAGGACTTCAGGCGTATGCCACCATACCTGGCTAATTTTCTTTCTTTTCTTTTGAGAGACGAGATCTCCCTGTGTTGCCCATGCTGGTGTCAAGCTCCTGGGCTCAAGGGATCCTCCCACCTTGGCCTCCCAAGTACTGGAATTATAGGCATGAGCCACTGTGCCCAGGCCAGTAATGCCAAAGAAAAGCCACCAAAGAAAGTTAAACTGGGAGAGACAGGATGGAATGAGCGAATCATTCTGGAAAATGAACAGCACAAGCAGCTAAAAGTCAACTCAAATAGAGGAGGAGAAAAAAACCACTTTATGAAAGCAATGGACTATATCCACAGCTCTGGACTGGCCTTTCAGCTGAAGAATGAAGCCAATCAAAAGAATTCTGACTTAAAGGGCTTCAGAGCAGTAACACAAAATGTACAGAAATTTGGCCAGTTTCAAACAAAAGTGATGGTTTATTAAGTACCCAACAGATAACCAGGCACTTTGCCTCTGTTCTCATAAAACCTTTCATGAGCACTGGGCATTCACTGTGTCAGCAGTCATTTAACAAACTATTACTGAAAGTATGATGTCCAGTGAGCTCAGGGAAGGTTTATACTGTGGATCATTATTGTATTTTTGGTATATTATACTGCCCTGATAAATATAAGAAATGCTCAATAAATATCTGTTGAGCATGTGTTCTTAAAAGACTAAAGTCAGAGTATTAGACAGGTAGGAAAATAATTTTGAAAACAGTATCATCTATTTAGCATGGTCCCCAAAGTTTAGCATGCATGGAAATCACCTGACAGAAGGTTGCACAGTACAGACTGCTGGCCTCCCTTCCCATATTTTTTGGTGCAGTAGATCCAGAGAGGGGACTGACAATTTCCATTTCTAATAAGTTCCCAGGTGATGTTGCCACTGCTGGTTGTGAAATGCTAATTGCTTTTTTTCTTTCTTCTTCTTCTTTTTTTTTTTTTTTTGAGGTTCTTGTTCTCTAACTTCTCTTGTTAGAAAATACTGATTCCTTATCAGGAACTTATCCTCTGCTATCTACTATTTTGTATAAAATATCAAGGGAACAAAAGGCTGTTTGATAAGAACAAACATGTTTTCAAATTGTTTTACTTACACTTATTTAAAAGAAAACATTTTCCTAAATCTGTTTTATTATTATAGTGAAGATGAAACATTGAGCATAGCTAGCAAATGCTTCTTTAAAGCTTGATTTAGATATTCAGGTTCCTAACATTTGGCAAAGTAATGTGATAGTGACAGATCCCAGAACATAAAAACGTGAGCAACATGTCATAATATGCACACTTAAAACCAAAGTCAAGCCAAAATAAGACACAACTTCGTTCACTAGGTCCCTGAAGACCTCCAGCTTTCTGTTTGCATCCTTATCACAAAACCTAGGATGGTTATAATAAAAAAGACCATAACAAGTGTTGGAGAGGATATGGAGAAGCTGGGACCCTCACACAATGCTGCTGAGACTGTAAAAGTGGTGTAGTCATTTTGGAAAACAGTCTGACAGCTCCTAAAAAGATTAAGCACAGTTACCATATGACCCAGAAATTCTATTCCTGAGTAATATCCAAAGGAATTGTCCACACAAAAACTCATACAAAAATGTTCACAGCAGCATTGTTTGTTATAGCAAAAAAGTGGAAGCAACTCAAATGTCTATCAACCAGTGAATGAATAAACAAAATGTGGCATATCCATGCAATAGAATATTACCCAGCAATAAAAGTACATGAAGTACTGATACATGCTATAACATACATGAACCTTGAAAATGTTATGTTCAGTGAAAGAAGCCAGTCATACAGTATGTGGTCACGAAAGACCGCAGTTTGTATAATTCCATTTATATGAAATGTTCAAAACAGACAACTCCATAAAGAACAGGGTGGTTAGTGGTTGCTCTGAGTTGTGGGGAATGGCGGGACTGGAGGATCACAGCTAAAGGATACAGGGTTTCTTTCTGGAGTAATGTAAATGTTCTAAAATTAATTGTGGTGATGACTGCATAAATCTGAATATACTAAAAACCATTAAACTGTACACTTTAAGTGGGCAAACTGCATGGGTGTGAATTATGTATCAATAAAGCTATTACAAAATCAAACCAACCAACCAAGAGAGACAAATTTTGAAAAATATAAGAATGGGATAGATATATCAGAGGAACAAAAACACTAGAATAGCAAACTGAATATTGCTTTTTGACAATTTAAGTCAAAAAACATCACAAGGGTAAAAAAGGAACATTATGTACTGGTAAGGAACAGCAGATAAAGATGTAGAGATAGTCCGTTTATATACCTAGTAATAATGTAGCTTTGAAATTTTTAAAGCAACAATTGAAAGAACAACAGAAGATACTGGACACCTGGAAAGGTTAGCTCCAGAAAGATTCAAGTCCTGAATGTAAAAGGAAAACTTACGAAACTAATAGAAGCAGCTGTGAAAAATAGCTTTTTAACCATCCACCATGGCTTTTCTGAACCATGTGTTTAAGAAATAAACATACACACACAACAAAATAATGGATTTGATTACGTTAAAATTAAAGATTTATGTTCTGAGAATGGCAACAGATAGGAGGTGTATGCAAACCAAATGGATTACCTAAGAACTCCTCCAAATCCACAGTAGTGAAATAACATGAAACCCAATTTATAAAAAATGAACCAAATACATGAACTGGCTATTCACAGGAGAAATTTGAATAGCTGAAAAATACAAAGAGATGCTCAAGAAAAATGTAAGTAAGTGCATTAAGACAAAGGCTGTTAAAAAAAAATGTAAGGACAAGAGATTACTTTATATTCATCACGCTAATAGGACAGCAGGGTAATTCCAAGTGTTGGCCGGAACGTTGGGATACAGGAGTTCTCAGACACAGGCAATCTAGCAGTGGTGCTCTAGAGACCAGCATATTCTGCCTCTGTGACTACACAATTACACTCCTCAATACCCAGAGAAACACGCGGGTTCCTGAAGGGACGTAGGAGGATATTGTACGAGTATCAAGGGGATGAAGGCAATGGAAGTAGCTACCACCTGGTGAACTGTAAGTAAAACACAGCCAATCATATAAGTAAACAATATGTAGGTGCCCCCAACAGTGAAATACATATAGATACATATAGAAAAACTGGGTAACCTTCTAACTTGTAACCTGCTTCCTCCACACTATTCTAGTGTACAGATTCATGATAACATTCACTATCCCAAGATTGTCATTTTGATTGTTTCCAAAATTTTGCTATTAGGATGTAGCCATGAAAAACCTTGTTAAATTATCTGTGGCACAATACAGATAATTCTTTAAAACATGATACTGATTTTTTAAAAAGTAAATGTAATGTGGAATATCATGTTGGCACATTAAAAACACAAAATAACACTATATGGTCTTTCAAGGATATACACATATCCAGGCAAATATTAGCCACAGTACAGTGGATGTCTGTGAGGAGAAAGAAGAGAGTGATGGAAATGAAACAGAAATAAAAACAGGTCTTAAACACACCAAAGCCAAGTGTCACAAACCAAGGAGTGCCAGAAACTCAACCCGGCATATGAGGTCAAAAACGGTGGGTTTCATCTGAACAAAACATAATCTTGTTTTCAAAGACACGCACACACTGGAACCACAGCATTCCAAGAAAGCAACAAGAACACGAACCTGTGCAGTAGGACACGCCTTTGCAAGTAGCATTAATCGCCTCCTGGCACTTCTTCTGGGCAGTCTCAAATTGACAGTTTTTACAGCAAGGACTGTTCCTATCACTGAAGAAGAAGAGCAGACAGGAACAGAGCAATTCAAATTACAGCCCCATATCAAACCAAATGCTACTGTTACGTTACAGTGACCTGAATATCACAGGAGAAGACCTCCTGGCTCCATCCCCACTCCTATATCATCAGACATCTCCGCTGCTATAGCTACCTGCACACACTCTGTCCCCTCCTAATGTGCGTAAGGTCACATCAATGCCACGCTGTAGTAGAAAAGAATGGGAACACAGCAATCACCTTTGAAACATCTTGGTATCCTTGGTTTTCATTCATTTAACGCATTAATTTTAAAAAGACAAGATGGGCTGGGCGAGGTGGCTCATGCCTATAATCCCAACCCAACACTTTGGGAGGCCAAGGTAGGTGGATCACCTGAGGTCAGGAGAGTTCAATGTGAGCCTGGCCAACATGGTGAAACCCCATTTCTACTAAAAATACAAAAACTAGCCGAGCATGGTGGCATGCTCCTGTAATCCCAGCTACTTAGGAAGCTGAGGCAGGAGAATCGCTTGAACCAGGGAGGTGGAGGTTGCAGTGAGCCAAGATCACGCCACTGCACTCCAGCCTAGGTGACAAGAGCAAAATTCTGTCTCTTAAAAAAAAAAAAAAAAGATGAGGCGGGTGGTCCACGAGGTCAGAAGTTTGAGACCAGCCTGGCCAACATGGTGAAACCCCATCTCTACTAAAGATACAAAAAATTAGCCAGGCGTGGTGCCGCACCCTGTAATCCCAGCTACTCAGGAGGCTGAGGCAGGAGAATCGCTTGAACCTGGAAGGCAGAGGTTGCAGTGAGCCGAGGTTGCACCATTGCACTCCAGCCTGGTCAACAGGGCGAGACTCTGTCTCAAAAAAAAAAAAAAAAAAAAAGACAAGGTTGGGCCACAAGGCAATCCATAGCTAAGACACTCAGCAGCCAGAACTCTACTCCCCATCAGCATCTACAGTGTTAATATGCACTGTATCCAGTTAAATCTCAATTATTCACCAGAAAACTGAAGTTTAAACCCTGTTACTTCTAGGCCAGGCACTGGTCTAACAGTGGATATAAAAATGAAAATCTGGGTAACTTTCTAACTTGTAACCTGCTTCCTCCACACTATTCCAGTGTATAGAATCATGATAACATTCATATCCCAAGACTGTCATTTTGATTGTTTCCAAAATTTTGCTATTAGGATGTAGCCATAAAAAAAAACCTTGTTAAAATCTTATACATCTCTGTTTCCTTAAAAGATTCTTTGGGCGGCCAGGCATGGTGGCTCACGCCTGTAATCCTAACACTTTGGGAGGCCAAGGCGGGCAGATCACGGGCAGATCAGGAGCTCAAGACCAGCCTGGCCAACATGGTGAAACCCGTCTCTACTAAAAACACAAAAATTAGCTGGGTGTGGTGGTGCACACTGTAATCCCAGCTACTGGGGAGGCTGAGGTAGGGGAATGGCTTGAACCCAGGAGGCAGAGGTTGCAGTGAGCCAAGATCAGGCCACTGCACTCCAGCCTGCATGACAGAGCAAGACTCCGTCTCAAAAAAATAAATAAATAAAAGAAATTAAAAAGATTATTTGGGCCAGGCACGGTGGCCCACACCTAGAATCTCCACACTTTAGGAAGCCTAGAAGGGTGGATCACTTGAGCCCAGGACTTTATGACCAGCTTAGACAACATGGCAAAACCCCATCTCTATAAAAAATACAAGAAAAATTAGCCAGGTGGCACACACCTGTAGTCCTATCTATCTGGGAGGCTAAGGCGGAAGGACTGATTAAGCCTGGGAGGTCGAGTCTGCAGTAAGCCATGATCGTGCCACTGCACTCCATCCTGAGCAACAGAGTGAGACCCTGTCTCAAAAAATAAAATAAAATAAAGGCCAGGCACGGGGGCTCACCTCTGTAATCCTAGCACTTTGGGAGGCCAAGGCAGGCAGATCATGAGATCAGGAGATCAAGACCATTCCAGCCAACACGCTAAAACCCCGTCTCTACTAAAATACAAAAAATCAGCCAGGCATGATCGTGCGCACCTGTAGTCCCAGCTACTGGGGAGGCTGAGGCAGGGGAATCACTTGAACCCGGGAGGCGGAGATTGCAGTGAGCTAAGATTGTGCCACTGCACTCCAGCCTGGCAACAGAGTGAGACTCCATCTCAAAAAACAAAAATAAAGTAAAATAAAATAAAAAATTTTTTTTGCCAGGCACAGTGCCTAACACCTGTAATCTCAGCACTTTGGGAGGCTGAGGTGGACGGATCACAAGGTCAGGAGTTGGAGACCATTGTAGCCACCACGGTGAAACCTCGTCTCTACTAAAATACAAACAATTAGCCAGGCATGGTGGTGCCTGCCTGTAGTCCCAGCTACTCAGGAGGCTGAGGCAGGGGAATCACTTGAACCCAGGAGGCAGAGATTGCAGTGAGTCGAGATCGCGCCACTGCACTCCAGCCTGGCGACAGAGCGAGACTCCATCTCAAAAAAAAAAAAAAAAAAAAAAAAGATTATTTTAACTATAGGACTGCTAAACCAAGGAGCATGCAAGGTCAAGGATTTTGTTACATAATGTCACACTGCTTTCCAAAAAGCTTCTTATTTGTTTGTTTGTTTTTTAAGAGACAGTGTCTCACTATGTTGCCCAGGCTGTTCTCAAACTCCTGGGCTCAAGCATTTCTCCCACCTCAGCCTCCCAGAGTGCTGGGATGACAGGAGTGAGCCACCGTGCCCAGCCCAGAAAGCAATTTCTTGCTGTGAAGGGCAAAAGAGGTAAATGTAAACAAACACATACACACCCCTTTCAGCTGATTCTAAAACCCCTGCAAGTTCAGTCTTCTATTATTTTGGACCTCTTGTTATACCAGCTTCCCAAAATCCCTGTGGAAAGACTCCTCACCTGCACTGGACACCTTCCTTCAATGTGCAGTCGCTGTTGCAGCAGGTGTCGTTGTTCAGATACATGATGCCAGGATCGCACTCTTCTCCTTCATCCACCCTCGAGTTCCCACACACCTTATTGCTGCGTTCTTGAAAACACTCCTGGGCCTTACTTTCAATAGTCTTATAGATTGATTGTTTACTGCAGTTTGAAAACATCTTGAGAGAAAAAAGGTAGTAAGGACCCAAAATAACATCATAAAAATGTATTCCCATGCAATGTTTGTGTCTTCTCTAGAGACAAACTCTTAATGTAAAACCACCATCAGAGCCACCCTGGAGTTATGGCAAGGCCATCACAGTCCCCGCCAAAGGCCACTGATATGGAACTGAGAACCTCCTTCCGTTGAATGCTAAACGGTTGCTGTGAACTTGGTTAAGGATCTATAATTCTTCTTATGAAGATAAGCAAGCTATACAAACACTGAGGCCAAACATCCCAGCCAAAGTCCACTTGAGGACAAGCAGAGTAGCACAACAGAGAGCTCGTAGCTCCATCAGACTTGAAATCTCCCCACCTCAGGCATGCCACTCATGCAGTGACAAGAATTAAGAACCTCTGTAGGTTACTGTCATCCCAGACAAAATGATTCAGAAATGCAGGAGAAGGGGTTTCTTCTCCTTCCTTGGCTACTTATATGGATGATCCAGGTTTAAAGTTGTTTAAATATTTGAGCTTAGTAACAGGCATGATAGTACATTTTACATAAATTGAATCCCAAAATGTTACCTAAACATTTTCATCGACCAGCAAGGCCAGTGTGTCAAAGAAAGTCTCCACCCTAGCTTCCCACCCTGGAGTACAGAACCACTAGGATAACTCCCTTTTAAGGCTGAGGGTTTTATCAGGAGCTCTAAAACTGAGGTCATTTTCCAGACCTCCTGAAGTTATAAAAAAAGAAGAAAGAGGCTTAGGGAAAACTGAGCATAGTTACTTCTTAGGTCGGGGTCTCCGAAGTGCTCTGCAGATGCCAAAATGGCTTCACTTTCACCCCAGACAACAATCATGAAGCCCCTGAGAGCCAAGTGTATGGGACCCTCCAAAGGTGCCTGTAACTACCAAATCAGACATCAAAGGAGCTACTTTCAGAAAGATAGCAAAGACCTCATCTTAAACAGAAATACTAACTGGCTTTTTAAAAAACATCTTCAAATCTGGTTGGTTGGTTTCGGTTTTTTTGTTTGTTTGTTTGTTTTGAGATGGAGTCTCGCTCTGTTGCCAGGCTGGACTACAGAGGTGCAATCTTGGCTCACTGTAGCCTCCGCCTCCCGGGTTCAAGTGATTCTCCTGCCTCAGCCTCCTGAGTAGCTAGGACCACAGGCGCGCACCACCACACCCAGCTAATTTTTGTATTTTTTGTAGAGACGGGGTTTCACTATGTTGACCAGGATGGTCTAGATCTCTTGACCTCATGATCCGCCCACCTCGGCCTCCCAAAGTGCTGGGATTACAGGTGTGAGCCACTGCGCCCGGCCCAAATCTGTTTTTACAGTACAGATGTCTAAGGGGTCTGGTTATTCTAATCTGGGCCTCAGGCAGTTGGCATTTTGGTGGGTTCATTCATCAACATCATGTATCTCTGGGCTCCATTTTATCAGGTTAAAATGGAGTTAAAAATCACAGTGAACAGGTAAGAAGACCTCTTCACTGACTTGTCAGAGTTACAACTCCCACGCAGCTGGAGAGCAGTAACGAAAAAAGGACCAGCCCTCAACTCTGGCTTTCTGCCTACACATCCCTGAAGATGTGGCAGCTTCTGTTTGTATCCTTGTCATAAGACCTCCTCTTCCCTCCAGCAAACCTTCCTAAGAAGTTACAATCTCAAAGGTCCTACACTCCTTTTCACGAATGTCAGCTGTCCACGGGGGAAGCCCACCCACGGCAGACTGCTCTTCACAGGCTTGCCTAGTTGAGAGTGGCAGGTTCTGTCTTTCTAGGTCAAGGAACTACTTTAGTTTTGTCCTGTAAGCCCTTTTCATCTAGTTAAAAATATTTTTATTAAGGAATTCATTTAAAACATAGGCTGGGAGCAGTGCCTCATGCCTGTAATCCCAGCACTTTGAGAGGCCGAGGCAGGTGGATCACCTGAGGTCAGGAGTTTGTTGACCAGTTGACCAACCTGGCCAACATGGTGAAACCCCATCCTACAAAAACTACAAAAATTAGCCGGGCATGGTGGTGGGCGCCATAACCCCAGCTACTCGGGAGGCTGAGGCAGGAGAATCACTTGAACCCAGGAGGCAGAGGTTGCAGTGAGCAGAGATCACACCACTGCACTCCAGCCTGGGCGACAGAGTGAGACTCCACCTCAAAAAATCGTAATAGCC
>NW_012107808.1:4508038-4509051 GCF_000951045.1 Mandrillus leucophaeus | reverse complement strand
AAAAAAACCGTTCTTCCCAGGCCCCATTCTCATTAGCAAGTTCTTTTTTTTCTTTTTCCTTTTTTTGAGACAAAGTCTCACTCTGTCATCCGGGCTGGAGTGCAGTAGCACGACCTTGGCTCACTGCCGCCTTGAACTCCCCAGGTTCCTCCTACCTTAGCCTCCTGAGTAGCTGGGACTACAAGCATGTGCTTCTATGCCCAGCTAATTTTTGTATTTTCTGTAGAGATGGGTTTCACATGTTGCCCAGGCTGATCTTGAACTCCTAGGCTCAAGTGATCTGCCCACCTCGGCCTCTCAAAGTGCTGGGATTATAGGTGTGAGCCACCATGCCTCATTGGCAAGTTCTTACAGGGCTGTTTTGAAGAGCCCCAGAACTGGTAGCAGGAAGAGTTAGCAACATGCATGTCCACTCAGGCAGTCTGCAAAGTAAAACATTTCCCTCCAAAGTTCTGACACTATCCTCATAACCAAGAAGAATATAACCTATTACTTAGAGAAACAGTATGCAATATGGTAGCCACCAACCATATGTGGCTACTTAAATTTTGTTTCTAGTCACATATTTTACACTTTCTATTACAGAAATATTCAAGCATCTATGAAGTAGATAGGATGGTATCATGAATGCCCCCGTTCCCCTCACCAGCTTCAACAATGATCACCTCATGGCTTCACAGCTCCTCTACATTCGCACTACCTTTCCTCTGCTCCCACACTGCTGTTTTTGTTTGTTGGCTTATTAACAACTTTATTAAGACATATTTCACATATCACAAAATTCTCCCATTTCAAGTATATAACTCAGTGATTTCTAATAACTTTACCAAGTGTTGAAACCATTGCCATAAGTCAATTTTAGGACATTTCCATCTTTCCAGGAATGTCACTTATGTCCTTTTACAGTTAATGCCCATTTCCTGAGTAGCTGGGACTACAAGCATGTGCTTCTATGCCCAGCTAATTTTTGTATTTTCTGTAGAGATGGGTTTCACATGTTGCCCAGGCTGATC
>NW_012107808.1:4492397-4507697 GCF_000951045.1 Mandrillus leucophaeus | reverse complement strand
AAAAAAAAAAAAAAAAAAAAAATTAAATTAAATAGAATTTACAATTCAGTTCCTCAGTTTCCAGCCACATTTCAATTGCTCCACTGGGCAGTGGCTACTATACTGGGCAGAGCAGACGCAGAACATTCCCCACCCCACAGCAGAAAGTTCTATTGGACAGCACTGAACTATAGCAAACATGATTAGAAATGCAGAGACTTTGAAAAGAGAAGGAAAATTCAACAGTTTGACAAGTTGGAAGAGTAGACAAAAAGGGGTAGAAAAATGTTTATCTGGCACAAGTTGTCAGGCAGAGGAAAAAACATAACATGCAAAGTAACAGAGGAAGGAACTGTTTACACATAACAGCCAAAGAAAATAAGATGCAGAAAATATACATAAAAAGCCAAAGAAAATGAGATGCAATAATCAAAGATCACGAAAAGAACAGGAGGCAGAAATTTCAGAAAGCAGGGTGTCAGAGCCAGGGAAAAGCAGAAGTAATCCTTCCCTCTATGTCCAGGGTAGGCTTGCACATTAGCCCACAGCCTGGCTCAAAATAGGAGTCAGGACAAATACTTCACAATCTTTTGTGATTAGAATCAAACTCCTTTAAGCTCTCCCCACCAACCCTCTTTAACTCAGCAGCGCAGCTATTGTTTTCCTCACACTGCTTTATGCTGTTTAACGTCAAATAAAATGAAAAAACGAGGTATTTATTAACACAACTTTTAGTTCGGACTCTAAGAGTTAGTCAAAGCACTCTTAAAGTCTCTGAAAGTGTTTTACAGTATCCCAAATCAACTAGTATACTCTATCAGAAGCCCTCAATAGTAAATGATTCAATTAATTATTCAACAAATATTTGTTACATGCCAGATACTCCTACTAGGCACTGGAGATAGAGCTATGAATAAGACAGACAAGGGCCTTTCTCCCATGAGGCTTGTAGTAAGGCAAACTATGTGTTTATCTGCAAAAGTTAATAAAAAACATGTAAATTGTACAGTAGAGTTAAAATGAATCACAACTTGTAAATGAAATAATGAGAAATTTTTAACATAAAGCCTGAGCCCACCGGACCCTGAAATCCAGAACTTCAACAAAGGCCATTATTAGTAATTTTTCCTAGAGCTCAAATCTACACATTAAACTTGACAACAAAGTCCAAATGATAGTTTTAACCAGATTTAGATGGACCGTGCTTCACCCCAAAACATACCGCCACGTTTCAAGGTAGTTTGTAATTTGCAGATCCATCCCTAGGGCAACACCTAGGAACGGAATACGTTTCTGAGCTCTCATTATGATCATTACACAGAGCCTCTTTCAAAACCACATTAAAAAATTCTCAGCACACACATACCTTATTGTTCTCGTGATCGCCACTCACAGCTATGGGATACATGACATATTTTCCTCCCTGGTCCTCATTCGGGGCACATTCTGCTAGACCATCCGGATCATGTTCTGCTCCAAAATTGTGTCCCAATTCATGAGTTGTAACCAGGTCAGCTTCCTTAAGGATCATGCAAAGAAAACATTATTTTTCAATATCCAACTATCACTTACTTCTGCCAGCTGGGCCTATGCTGTCTTAAATAGAGCCTTATAATCAGATCAGCAAGAGAATAAGAACTGCATGCTTATAATACCAGCACTTCAGGAGCCTGAGACGGGAGGGTTACTTGACTCTAGGAGTTTGAGGTCAGCCTGGGCAACACAGGGAGACCCCATCTCTACAAAAATAAAAATATTAACCAGGCGAGCTGGGCGCAGTGGCTCACACCTGGAATCCCAGCACTTTGGGAGGGGAGGCCAAGGCGGCTGGATCACTTAAGGTCAGGAGTTCAAGACCAGACTGGTCAACATGGTGAAACCCTGTCTCTACTAAAAATACAAAACCTAGCCAGGCCTTGTGGTGGGTGCCTGTAATCCCAGCTACTTGCGAGGCAGAGCCAGGAGAACTGCTTGAACCCAGGAGGCAGAGGCTGCTGTGAGCCAAGACAGGCCACTGAACACCAGCCTGGGCAAAAGAGTAAGAGTCTGTCTTAAAATAAATAAATAAATAAAATAAAATAAATATATATAAACTTAAAATTCCTGATTTTTTTCCTAAGAGGGGGAAATCACTCCATGGAACCTGAAAAAATAATATTTTGCAAGTCATTTTTCTATACAAGAAGTCTTTCCACATGTTCATATTAAAACAGTAGTGGGGAAAAAAAACTTAAATTTTTAGCAAAAGCACTCAAATCCCAAAGGTGTAATGTAGAGAAATATCTCCTAACTGCTTGGAGAAAATTCATTAGTGGATTTGCTAATGACTCTAAAAAATCTCTCAAAAATTTCAAATCAAATTTTGTTTTTGCTCTATGTGTTTTTTTAACAGGAAAGTTCTGGAAGACCAAAGAAAATATGTCATGAAATCAAGCCATTAAGAAGTTGTGACTCCAAAAAAGTAAAGGAGCATGAGCTATTATACACACATATATGTTTCTGTCCATGGTTCCTGGCTTATAACCCTCCACAGCCCTGGTTACAGTCCTCTGTTACAATGTTGGGGTGCTTTAGGGCTCAGGAGCAGTCCTCAGGAAACAGAATCTCTCTCTCTGACCTTCTCCTGTCCTCCTTTTACCTGATCCAAGGCAGTACTCTAATTTGACTGTGGGTCAAGAGATCCCCATTCTCATTCTAGAGAGGGTCCTGCCCTTTACTGTGGAGGAAGGAATGCTGCACAGACAGGTCAAGGAGAACCTGGACAGGCCTTGGTGGGTTTCCCCACTCAGTTGATTAGTATGAGAACATACCCATTTTGTCCAATCACATTTCTACACAGTTGTCATTCATGCTTATGTAATGAAGCCTCCATAAAATCTCAAAAAACAGGATTCAGAGAGCTTCCAGAGAGCATTCTGAATATGTGGAGGTTGACAGGAAGGTGCAGAACTCATTCGCGTGCCAGGAGAGTGGTACATCCCAACTCCATGGGGACAGAAGCTCCTGTACTCGGGACCCTTCCAGACCTCGCCCTATGTATCCCTTCATCTGGCTATTTCTTTGAATCCTTTCTTTTTTTATTTTTTATTTTTTGAGACAAAGTCTCCCTCTGTTGCCCAGGATGGAGTGCAGTGGCACAATCTCAGCTCACTGCAATCTCTGCCTCCCAGGTTCAAGCAATTCTCCTGCCTCAGCCTCCCGAGTAGCTGGGATTACAGGCATGCACCACCACACCTGGCTAATTTTTATATTTTTAGTAGAGACGAGGTTTCACCATGTTGGCCAGGCTGGGTCTCAAACTCCTGACCTCAGATATCTACCCGCCTCGGCCTCCCAAAGTAGTGGGATTACAGGCATAAGCTACCGCAGTCGGCCTCTTTGTATCCTTTAAAATATCCTATGTAATAAACCCGTAAACTAAGGTAAGTGTTTCCCTGAGTTCTGTGAGCCACTTAAGCAAATTAATCAGACCCAAAGAGGATATCGTGGAAACCCCAACTTGAAGCCAGTTGGTCAGAAGTTCTGGAGGCCCAGACTTATAACTGGTGGGGAGGAGGGAACAGTCAGTCTTGAGGGACTGAACCCTCAAGCTGTGAGATCTGACACTATTTCTGGATGGAGAGTGTTTGAATTGAATTGGAGGACACCTAGCTGTCTACTGCTTGAAATGTGGGGGAAAATCCCCACACATTTGGTCTGGTCACACAAGTTTTCTGTGTTGATGATAATTGTTGTGATGTGAGAATAGAGGAAAAACACAGTTTGAGAGATTTTTTCCCCCTAAAACAAAGTACCATAAGAAAAAAATAAATTTAGAAATTAAGGCCAGGCACAGTGGCTCAAGCCTGTAATCCCAGCACTTTGGGAGGCCAAGGCAGGTGGATCACCTGAGATCAGGAGTTCGAAACCAGCCTGACCAACATGGAGCAATCCCATCTCTACTAAAAATACAAAATTAGCCGGTCATGATGGCGCATGCCTGTAATCCCAGCTACTCGAGAGACAGAGGCAGGAGAATTGCTTGAACCTGGGAGGCGGAGGTTGCAGTGAGCCAAGATGGCACAATTGCACTCCAGCCTGGCCAACAAGAGCAAAACTCCATCTCAAAAAAAAAAAAAAAAAGAAAAAAGAAAGAAATTAAAAGGTTCCCCAAAACTAATTAGTGTCTTTTTCTTTTCTCATACCACTTTACATTGTTGTTTTTGTTTCTGCTTTAAGAAACAGGGTCTCGGGCCAGGCGCAGTGGCTCACGCCTGTAATTCCAACACTTTGGGAGGCCGAGGCAGGCAGATCACAAGGGCTGCAGATTGAGACCATTCTGGCTAACACAGTGAAACCTCATCTCTACTAAAAATACAAAAAATTAGCCGGGCATGGTGGCAGGTGCCTGTAGTCCCAGCTACTTGGGAGGCTGAGGCAGGAGAATGGCATGAACCCGGTAGGGGGAGCTTGCAGTGAGCCGAGATCGTGCCACTGCACTCCAGCATGGGACACAGAGCGAGACTCCGTATCAAAAAAAAAAAAAAAAGGATCTCACTAAGTTGCTCAGGCTAGAATACAGAATACAGTGGGTATTCACAGACGCAGTTATCACACTACAGCCTCTAACTCTTGGCCTCAAGTGATCCTCCCACCTCAGCCTCCCGAGTAGCTGGGACCATAGGCTCCCGCCACCACCTGTTTTTAAATCACCCGAAGTCCATAGTTTATGTTAGGGTTCACTCTTTGTGCTGTATATTCTGTGTTTCAACAAACGCATAACGTCTTATACCAACTATTAAAGTATCATACAGAGTAGTTACCCTGCTCTCTACCTATTCTTCCCTCCTTCCCCCAACATCTAGCAATCACTGATCATTTTATAGTCTGCATAGTTTTGCCTTTTCCAGAATGTCATATATTTGGAATCATATAGTATGTAGCCTTTCAGACTGGCTTATTTCACTTAGTAGTATGCTTTTAAGGTTCCTCTATGTCTTTTCATGGCTTAATAGCTTTTTATTTTTTTCTCATTGTATGGATGTGCCAGTTTATCCATTTACCAACTAAAGGATATCTTGGGTGCTTTCAAGTTTTATCAATTATGAATTAAGCTGCCATAAACATTCTTATGGCCGGGTGTGGTGGCTCACACCTGTAATCCCAGCACTTTGGGAGGCTGAAGCAGGCGGATCACCTGAGGTCAGGAGTTCAAGACCAGCCTGGCCCGTAACATGGTGAAACCCCATCTCTACTGAAAATACAAAAATTAGCTAGGAGTGACAGCGGGCACCTGTAATCCCAGCTACTCGGGAGACTGAGGCAGAATCGCTTAAACCTGGGAGGCAGAGGTTGCAGTAAGCCGAGATCACGCCACTGCACTCCAGCCTGGGTGACAAGAGTAAAACTCCATCTCCCAAAAAAAAAAAAGAAAAAGAAACTGTCAACTGTCTTCCAAAGTGGCCGCTCCATTTTTGCATTCCCACTAGCAATTAATGAAGAGTTCCTGTTGCTCCATAGCCTTGTTGGAATTGTGTTGCCAGTGTTTGGGATTTTAGCCATTCTAATAGGCTGCTAGTAATAGCGTATTGTGTTGTTGGGTTTCTTAAAAAGTTTTTTATAGAAACAGGGTCTCACTAATGTTGCCCAGGATGGTCTCAAACTCCTGGGCTCAAACAATCCTCCCACCTCAGCCTCGCAAGCAGCTGGGACGACACGCATGTATACCTGCACCCAGCTTCGTTGTTAATTGGCAATTTCCTAATGACACATGACACTGAGCATCTTTTCGTATGCTTCTCTGCTATCTGTGTATCTTTGGAGGTATCTGTTCTGCTCTTTTGTCTATTTTTAAATTAGGTTGTTCATTTTCTTATTGTTGAATTTTAACAGTTCTTTATACATATGGAAATTTTTAATTTTTTTTTTTAATTTTGTAGAGACAGGGTCTGACCATCTTGCCTAGTTTAGTTCCAAACTCCTGGGCTCAAGTGATTCTCCTGCCTCGAACTCCCAAAGTGCTGGGACTATAGGAATGAGCCACCATGCCCAGCCTCTTTGTATATTTCAGATAGCAGTCTTTTCTCAAGATGTGTCTTTTGCAAATATTTTCCTGTACCCTACACCAAGTATAAACATACACCAAGTATAACATCATAGTCAAAATAGCAGTATACCAACCAGCCCTCTGGGAAGCCAAGGTGAATGGATCACTTGAGGTCAGGGGTTCATGAGACCAGCCTGGCCAACATGGTGAAACCCTGTCTCTACTTAAAACAAAAATACAAAAATTAGCCATGTGTGGTGACAGGCACCTGTAATCCCAACTACTCAGGACGCTGAGGCAGGAGAATCGCTTGAACCCAGGAGGCAGAGGTTACAGTGAGCCAAGATGGTGCCACTGCCTTCCAGCCTGGGCCACAGAGCAAGACTCTGCCTCAAAAAAAATAAAAATTAAATAAAAATTAAAAATCAGTATATTCGATACTAATATTTCCTACCAGTATCTCTCTCCCCTTCTTCCTTAATGAGCCCTAATTTTGTTCAGGGCAGCAATATACTCAGCTAAAATAGCCACCTTTCCACATTCCATTGAGGCTAAGGGCAGCCACGTGACCCAGTGCTGTACAGTAAGTTGTAAACAAAAGCCAGGATGAAGCCTCCAGAGAAGCTTTTTAGAAGGGCCAGACTAGGCTAGCCATGTTCTCTTTCTCCTCCTTTCTCTAACACAGAAGAGAACCATCTTAAAACCATGAGGTGACATGCATGAAGACAAAGACCTCCTGCTTGTTCTTAAGCCACTGAGGGCACCTCTGAGTTGCTGTACCACCCGGAAAATGCTATCCCTGAACTTCTTGTTGACTGAGACAAGTAAACCCCTTATTTAAACCACTGCTTATTTAATTTTCTGTTATTTGTAGTCAAACACATTTCAACAGTCATAGCTGGAGAAAAACAAGATCATAAGATCTTCCAGAGAAAAAAACAGGTGACATACAAAGATAAGAACTCAAAATGACTTCAGATTCTTTAAAAGCAACATGCACAGAAGACCACAGAGAACATGAGAACTAAGAATATACTCAGCCAAAATTATCAATCAGGCTTAAGAGTGGAATAAAGACATTTTCAGATATGTGAAATCCCAACAATATGCAGGTTATATACCTTTTCTTAGGAAGCTCCTACAAGATACACTACACCAAAATGATGGCACTGAGAAAGAGGGAGACCACAGGGTTCTGAAAATAAGAGGGTGTGGGATGCCTTGAATGGCAGCTGCACCGCAGGACTAGGAGACAGGGAGCTCTAAGGGTTGCTGCAGGTCAGAGGGCTCCAGGACAGAGGGTTCGAGAAAAGCAGTGGTCCTCACATGTTTCAAAAGAAGGCTGACAGGCCATTTTTATTTTCTTCTTTATGCTTTTTCATATATCTCACAAAAATATATAAATTTTCTTTAGGCAGAAATGAAAAAACAGTATATATTACATTTTTTAAAAAAATCTACATAAATATATAACTGAGCTTCTACTACAATAAACTCTTAACACTATTCTTTTAAAAATAAAAGAACATACCTTTGTAAGGATGGTTTTACCATAATTCTTTGTGCTCGTCAAACCACTATTCAAATAGATATTTTTCTTCCCAACTGGGCTATAATAAGCTAAAGTCAAAAGGAAACAAAGATAAATTGCTTATTAAATACAGAATTATAATATAATCTAATCAGCTTATAATCCCAGCATCATATTCACATAAGAAATGGAAAAACTTACCCTTTGGACAAACGCCTCCATGGCTGTTTGCTCTGGGAGAGCCAACATAAGCTAATCCAAGAGTTCCCATATCAAAATCTTGGTATGTGAAAAGGTGTGCCAAGCAAACTTTAGATGCTTCCTCAGCTATATCAAAGCTAAATTGCTTTGAAAGACAAAAAAAAAAAAAAGCATTCTTAGATTAACAATTACATCAGACCAAAGATGTAATTTAAATCAACTAAACATTCCAGAACAGAACCATGACCGCATGCAGCTCAGCACCAGCAATCACAACCCCGTGCAGTGCTTTGCTCTTTCCCTAAAGTGCTCCTCCACCTGCACCGGTGAGAGACAGACACTGTCATCTGGCAAGGGGCACAAAAGGGAAGAGTTCGGGAGCTTGCTCCAGCTGTTCAGAACTAACTCACTGCTCCTTCGAGGGCTGTTCTGAAGACATACAGCCTAGGACTAGAGATGCTCCAATTCGTTAACGGGATTGCAGCACCCCAGACCAAAACAGATCCCTCTCAAGTATTTCAAGGATTCATCTGGTTTTATAGAAATTTTAATCTTAAACTTTTTTGAGTGTCATAATATATAGTCATTTATATAAATATACACTTATAGAAAAGCAAATATACCCAGTTTTATGTTACTAAAGTAAAGATTTTACATCCATTTAAGTCAACGCTGCAGGTTTGAGAGGATTTTTTTTTTCTCAATTTAAAAGGGCTTCATACATTACTTTAAAAACCTCTACCATAACCATCCAGCGTCTCCAAGTTTAAAAAACCTTAATTTCGGGGGTTTTTTTATTCGTTTGTTTGTTTGAGACAGGGTCTCGCTGTGTCACCCAGGCTGGAGTGAAGTGATGCAATCACAGCTCACTGCAGCCTCGACCTCCCAAGGCTCAAGTGAACCTCCCACCTCAGCCTCCCAAGAAGCTGGTACCAAAAGCGTGCATCACCATGCCCGGCTAATTTTTGTATTTTTTGTACACCATGTTGTCCAAGCTAGTCTTGAGCTCCTGGGCTCAAACAATCCACCAGCCTCATCCTCAGCCTCCCAAAGTGCTGGGATTACAGGCATGAACCACCATGCCTAGCCAAAACACTCAGTGTTTAAAATGCTTTAAATGAGAGGCCAGAGAGCCCTATATGAGAAATGAAGTGTGGTTACATGGGGATTCTGATAGTTCCGTGGTAAAAGGGTGAGGCTTCTAAGAATATTCTAGGAGCCTCAGGGAAGAAAATTGGAGAGGAGCATCTGTCAACGTAAGTCATTCTTCTCTTTGGTTCCTCCCCTGCCATGGGCTGTCTGGAGGCTCACAGAAAAGCACACAGGCACAGTGGTTCAGCTGTTCTAGGAGTCAGGAGATCTGTGCTCAATTCGACCTCTGCCACTACCAGTTGTATGACTAACCAGACAAGTCATTTAATCTTCCTGTTACTGGTTGAATTGTGCCACCCCAAAATTCAAATGTTGAAGTCCTAACCCTCAACAGTACCCCAGAATGTGACTCTATCTGGAAACAGGGCCCTTAAGGAGGTAATTAAGGTACACTGAGGTCATACGGGTGGGCCTTAAACCAATATGGCGGGTGTCCTGATAAGAAGATCAGAATACACACACACTGAGGGAAAGACCATGTGAGAACACAGGGAGAAGACAGCACCTACACCACAAGTACCGTGGCCTCAGAAGAAATCAACCCTGCTGATCCCTTGATTTTGGACTTCCAGCTTCCAGAACTGTGAAAACCCCAACTTCTGTTAAGTTCCCCAGCCTATGCTGCTCTGTCATGTCAGCTGGAATAAACAATAACACTTGCTGAGCCTCTTCACAACAATGATGCTGTCTCAACCAACCTTTCAGGGTGCTCAGCAGATCAAATTAGACAGGGTATGAATGAGTACCACACAGGTGCTGCACGTTATGCTTCTCCATCTGGATGAAGAGTTATAATATCCTTCAATTCTATTAAAGCTTTGAAAACTTGATTTCAGCCTCATGAGACTCTGAACAGGAATCCAGATGAGCCACACCATACCTGGACTAGCCCATGCAAACTATGAGATAAATAAGTGTTGTTCTAAGCTGCTCCACTTGTGATAATTTGTTAAAGCAACAACAGGAAACTAATACACTTACCAACACATTAAAATATAACTACTATCACTTCATAGAAAGTCACTCTACACCAAAGTAATAGCACACACAAACTCAAGACACTGGAATCACATGGCAGTATCCTGTTATATAGCAAGACTCCAAATGATGTAAAATGATTAAGTTAGCCATCTTTAGATTAATCGCCAGAATAAAAACACAAAAATTTTAAATTCCTGTAGAGAACTTTCAGATCTCCAAGCTATATTTCTACTGTCCGATACATGTTCATAATCTGTTTGATAATTACTGCCCTAAAAGATAAATTGACAAGCTTCAGAGAGCCCTGAACTAAGTGTCCCGAACTAACAAAACAGTGTGCAAAAACTCTATATATTCGGTATCCATGTTATTTTCTAGAGCAGATCCACTGACTGCCTCATTAGATCCTCAAAGATATTAAGGTTAAGAAGCACTGCTTTGGCCGGGCAGAGTGGCTCACACCTGTAATTCCAGCACTTTGGGAGGGCGAGGCAGGCGGATCATCTGAAGTCGGGAGTTCGAGACCAGCCTGACCAACATGGAGAAACCCCGTTTCTACTAAAAATACAAAAATTAGCTGGCCGTGGTGGTGCATGCCTATAATCCTAGCTACTCAGGAGGCTGAGGCAGGAGAATTGCTTGAACCTGGGAGGCGGAGGTTGCAGTGAGCCGAGATCATACCATTGTACTCCAGCCTGGGCAATAAGAGTGAAACCCTGTCTCAAAAAAAAAAAAAAAAGCAGCAGCATTGCTTTATAATGTTTTTCTTTTTCACGGAGTTTTTGTTATTTGTTGTGTATGCTGTTACATGGGATGAGGTTCCTGCTGGATCAGCTGGGGGAGATTGCTTCTTGGTTTCCATCTTTTCCAATATGCTCCTTCATTAAAACACATACAATCCACATAGCAGAAATCATAAAGTGGTGTTAATATCCAGGGTTCCAAGACCTACCTCTAGCAACATCTTCACATCCCAAGCATCCTTTTCTTCATTTGGGTAACTTTTTGCCATATTGTAATGCTTTTCACCAGGTTTTACCTCTTGTGGAGACTTGAGAATGCGAATCTATACTTAAAGAGATAATATACTTAGAACACTTCCAAAATAAGTCAGAAGACTCTAAATACTGCATTATTTTATCTGTTCAAAAAAAGAATTGTTCTAGAAAAAAACATTTTAAAACCAAAATTCATAAATTCTTCAGTTCTAATATTCAATGTTTGAAACAAACAGAGAAGCATATGGTATGGAAAACATGTCAATTAATTATTTATAACAATATGAATGTACTCCTACATTTTCATATCCTCTATGTTTATTTTGAAAAAATAAGAACTTGGGTAATTACAGGAGCCTAAAATAATTATTAGAACTATAGTCAACAGTTTAGGAAAGAATAATAAAATATACATCTCTTTGTGCATCAAAGGAATAAAAGACTAAGAACAGAGGCTTCTCCTTATATGTGCATTTCAGATAAATTCCTATTAAACCTGCAAAGAAGGGGAAAAAAAAGGAACAAAGGCTCCCATTAGTAAGTGTGAGATAAAGAAAGGAGGAAACTATGCTCAGCTCAGAGTTTCTGTGTGTCTCTCTTCCCTGCCTGCCTGCCTGCCTGTTCTGGTCTCCTCTGCCACTGTGTGGTAAGCTTACTGGGGTGGACTCTGCAGTTTTGATGGTGGCTGGTCAAGGTCAAATCTGGGACAACTACTTAGAAGCCCACCATGATGCACATCTAAACCACATCCTCCAATCCATCCTTCATCAGATGTAAAGAACTTAATGTTTTAATCTCCTATATTATTCTTGTGTTCTTCAATTGGTTCCAAATGCCTAAAGCAAAAAGAAAATTTACAGGGTCCCTAAAACTCAAACATGATGCAGCTATTTATAATAAAACAAATGAGGCAGCTTTACATGCATGAACATGAAGTACTCTCCAACATACTGTGAAATGAAAAAGCGAGGTATAAAAGTGTACTGTATAGCACCGTTGTGTCAAATACAGACATATACATACACTATACATGCATATGACATCTCTAGAAAGATACATATGAAACTAGTGACATGAATGTCTTTGGGGAAAGGAACTGGTTTAACAATAAACAGGTTGCAGAGACTTACTTTTCACTGGTTTTTGTACTGTGTGTATGTTACCTATTCAAATAATAACTTAAAAAGAAAATGCAAAACAGTGAAAGAGAATGAAAAGGGAAAAATCTCTTAGTTTTATACAAATAATATCAAAGTTTAACATTTATAAATATGGTGAATGATTTAAAAATTTTTTTTAAACCTCTAAATTCTATACTGTAGAACTTATAAAAATATGGTTTACTACAAAAAGCCTGGAAAAAAAAATAGAGATAACAATTTATATAACTTACATATCAAAATGTCTTTCTGCCCAAAGTAATACCCTATGTCAGAAGTCTTTTTAGTCTTAGCAATTTGAAATAACTCTTCATATGAGCTATTAAGATGACACTAATATAACATTGCTAGACACACTCTGTTAACAGATTACAAGAAATCAGAAGGAGACATCTGAGGGGAAAGAACCTAAAGGTTCTGTATATATAAATACAGCCTTGCGAAGGTACCCAGTATTTTTTAGTAAATTTTCTGACTAAGGATTCAACGGTACGTGTCACAGTTTTAACGAAAGACTTAAGCATAATCAGAGGGGGGAAAGAAACTACAGAGAATAAAAAGGCCATGAATTCAAAGAAGGAACAAAGCACAGCAGCGTAAAAGGCTTTCTACCTAAAGCGAGACTAAGGACAGAAAACTTCACAATCTAGAACTAATTAACATCAAAAATACTGCACAATTCATCAGAAGAAAAATCATTGGCATTTGAGAAAACTTATTTACAATTATTGTTAAGGACAAGTTTTTGGGTTTTGGATAAAGTCACAAATATTTACATTACATAACTTAAGCGAGTAATATAAGCCATATCTATTGATAAATACCTGCTCTATCTGTATTCCATAGCCTTTAAAACCCGCATTATCCCATGAAGTGTTCCGATAGATGTCATCAACTCTGTCAATTAGCTCTATCTGTGTGTATTTAAAAAAGAAAAAAGACATTATGTAGGTCTTTACCTCTCCTGGCAATGCAATATAAAATCTATGGAGGAAAAAAAAATCTCAGTTTAGAGGCCATTGCAGAAGTTTCTACTTTCACAAAAACTAGCATTAAGATGTTACTATATCTGAGTATTCCCAACCTTTGGCCCCAAACTTAAAGTGCTGTTACCACAATAAAGCAATGGTATAGTTTAACCTAAATTTCAGGTACTCAATTGCACATGGAACCAAAATGATGAGTAACAGGCTTTTGTAAAACTACCGTTTCAGTCAATAATAAAAATTAAATTTAAAAGTCAATCAATATACCTGAAATACAGTTGACTCTTGAACAACATAGATTTGAACTTCAAGTGTCCACTTATATGTGGATTTCCTTGAGCCTTTGTCACCAGAGACAATATGACCAACTCTTCCTCTTCCTCCTCAGCCTACTCAACATGAAGACCATTATGATGATCCACTTCCACTTAGTGAATGGTAAATGTATTTTCTCTTCCTTATGATTTTTCTTTATTTTATTTTTTCAGAGACAAGGTCTTGCTCTGTCACCAGGGGTACAGCACAGTGGCACGATCATAGCTCACTATAGCCTGAACTTCTGGGCTCAAGCAATCCTCTCACCTCAGCCTCCTGAGTAACAGAAGACTACAGGCACACACCACCATGCCCAGCTTTTTTTTTTTTTTTATGATTTTCATCATAACATTTTCCTTTCTCTAACTTACATGACTGTAAGAACACAGTAATAATACATATAAAAAATACGTGTTAATCGACTATTATTTTATTGGTAAGGCTTCTGGTCAATAGTAGACTACTAGTAGTTAAATTTTTGGAGAATCAAAGTTATACAGGGGCCGGGCATAGTGGTTCACGCCTGTAATCCCAGCACTTTGGGAGGCTGAGGCAGGAGGACTGCTTAAGCTTAGAACTTTGAGACCATCCTGAGAAATTCTCCATCTCTACTAAAAATCAAAAAACTTAGCCAGGAAGGGTGAACACCTGTTGTCCCAGCTACTCAGGAGGCTGAGGCGGGAAGATTGTTTTGTTCCAGGCAATAGAGGCTGCAGTGAGCTACGATTTCGCCACTGCACTCCGGCCTGGGCAACAGAGTCTAAAAAAAAAGTGACATGAGGATTTTTGACTGCAGAGGGAAGGTCAGTGCTTCTAACCCCCACCCCCCGGCACTGTTCCTGGGTCAACCATATTCCCTTCTAAAAAGAATTCCATCTTCACTCTGTCTCTTGGTGAGTACCTCAAATGTCTTCACCAGAAACAAGTAAGGTGCAGTGGCAGACAACTGCCAACCCTATTCCCCTACTCTCACCCCGAAAAGTTCAGCACTGAGGAATGGGTAAGAAGACGGCCAGAAAGAACAAGGTTCATTTCAGCAACCCTCCTTCTTTTGCTCTCTGATTTGGGAAAACTGGAGAAGGAAGGCAGTATCGTTTCCAAGGAAAATGACATGAGAAAGAACAAAATGCTAATTACCTATCTTTTTCTCAAAGAGAATATTCTACTATTCAAAAACTGGGTTGATAAGGTTTGTTCCAGCAACTGTGAAACAAGTTATGTCTCAGAAATTGTTAAAAATACAAATTTCAAGACTAGATCTCTCATTATATTCATATTTGTAGTGTAATGAACAAAGAAGTAATATAAGAGGAGCCCCTTAATACAAAACCCAGATTAAGAGAGAAGCTTTTTAAAGTAAGAATCTCTATCTTAGGAACAAGAATCACAGTGACTCTTACTAGCCTCATAATAAATTCACTTGATATGGGGCCGAGTGCTGTGGCTCACACCTGTAATTCCAGCTACTTGTGATGCTGAGGCAGGAGAACTGCTTGAACCCAGGAGGTGGGGGTTGCAGTGAGCTGAGATTGCACCACTGCACTCCAGCCTGGGCAACACAGTGAGACTCTGTGTCAAACAAACAAACAAACAAACAAACAAAAAAATCCACTTGACATGGAAGGGAAGGGAAAGAAGGGTAAGGGAGGGTATGAATAAAATGGACAGCATGGGAAAAGCAAGGCAATGAGAAAGACATCTTTACCGCCCCAGCTTCTTCTTGCTTCATGAATAGCTGCATTCTCCATTATTCCCTCAATAACAACATTTTGGTCAGTGCCAAGTAATCATGATGAATGAGGTCATACTAGCAAAAAATGTCAACGAAAAATGATTTCCCAGACTTTAAAAATCGTAATAGTTGGCCTGGCGCGGTGGCTCAAGCCTGTAATCCCAGCACTTTGGGAGGCCGAGACGGGCGGATCATGAGGTCAGGAGATCGAGACCATCCTGGCTAACACGGTGAAACCCC
>NW_012107808.1:4485770-4487320 GCF_000951045.1 Mandrillus leucophaeus | reverse complement strand
AAAAAAAAAAAAAAAAGAAATTGTGTTAGAAATTGTTTAAGGGCTACATGGTTTTTGTTTTTTGTTTTGTTTTGTTTTTAATCTTTCTGTAGCTACAGGGTACTTTTTAATCTTTCTGTAGATTTGAACATTTTCTTTTTTCTTTTTTTTTTGAGACAGAGTTTCACTCTGTCACCCACACTGGAGTACAGTGGAGCGATCTCAGCTCACTGCAACCTCTGTCTCCCAGGTTCAAGCGATTCTCCCGCCCAGGCTTCCCGAGCAGTTGGGATTACAGGTGCAAGCCACCAAGCCTGGCTAATTTTTGTATTTTTGGTAGAGATGAGGTTTCACCATGTTGGCCAGGCTGGTCTCGAACTCCTGGCCTGAGGTGATCCACCCACCTCAGCTTCCCAAAGTGCTGGGATGACAGGCATGAGCCACCACCGCACAAGCTGAACATTTTCAAAACTAAAAGTTGGGGGAGGCCAAGCACGGTGGCCCATGCCTGTCATCCCAGCACTTTGGGAGGCCGAGGTGGGCAGATCACAGGTCAGAAGTTCAAGACCAGCCTGGCCAGCATGGTGAAACCCCGTCTCTACTAAAAATACAAAAATTAGGCCAGATGCAGCGGGTCACGCCTGTAAGCCCAGCACCTTGGGAGGCCGAGGCGGGTGGATCACCTGAGACTAGGAGTTCAAGACCAGACTGGCCAACATGGCAAAACCTTGTCTCTACCAAAAATACAAAAACTAGCTGGGCACAGTGGTGTGTGCCTGTAATCCCAGCTACTTGGGAGGCTGAGGCAGGAGAAATGCTTGAACCTGGGAGGCAGAGATTGCAGTGAGCCGAGATTGCGCCACTGCACTCCAGCCTGGGCGACAGAGCAAGACTCCATCTCAAATAAATAAATAAAAGTTGGGGGAAATATTATCTCACCATGCAAGTTTAACCCAGGATTATTTATATAAATAGTAAGCTATGGTAAAGTCAGTAACAGTTTAAAATATTTAATGGCTGTGCACAGTGACTCACACCTGTCATCCCAGCACTTTGGGAGGCCAAGCGGAAGGATTGCTTACAGCCAGGCATTTGAGACCAGCCTGGCCAACACAGTGAGACCGCATCAAAAATGTGATGCACTCTACAAAAATTTAACAAATTAGTTGGGCATGGTGGCATGCACCTGTAGTCCCAGCTACTCAGGAGGCAGAAGAGAGGGATTGTCTGAGCCCAGGAGGTCAAGGCTGCAGTGAGCTATGATGGCACCACTGCACTTCAGCCTGAATGACCGAGTAAGACTCTGTCATAATTAAAATATTTAATGATGACGTGTTAAAAATAAGATATATATTTTTTCCTGCTCACTTATATTCCTAAGATCTTAGTGCAGATGAACAATGTTTTTACATCAAGGTAAGTGTAAAGAATTATTTTTTTTCGGCCGGGCGCGGTGGCTCAAGCCTGTAATCCCAGCACTTTGGGAGGGCGAGACGGGCGGATCACGAGGTCAGGAGATCGAGAACATCCTGGCAAACCCGGTGAAACCCCGTCTCTACTAAAAAATACAA
>NW_012107808.1:4480021-4485690 GCF_000951045.1 Mandrillus leucophaeus | reverse complement strand
AAAAAAAAAAAAAAAAAATCATAATAGTTCATGCTTAAAAATCCAGTATCAGCACTTCTTACATCTTTCCTTCACTTCTGTGCCCTAGAGCTAGTTATGACCATGAAGGTCCCACCTATTTCAAGTGAAGTCCAATGACTAGGTCTTTAACATGACAAACAAAACTCACCTTCCTCTCTGAAATATACATATAAGCAAAAGATAAACATGGGTTCATGCAAATACATATTTTTATATTCACATGTGACACCACAGGTTCACTGCCATGAGAGCAGTAATGTTTTTAAAGAGCTCACTTATATCAAGGAGGAAGACTACATTATAACCTCTCCCAAACCCTATATGCATAAATTCTAACATGCACAAAATATTAGTTCGAG
Organism: Mandrillus leucophaeus; assembly: GCF_000951045.1. Classification (NCBI taxonomy): domain Eukaryota; kingdom Metazoa; phylum Chordata; class Mammalia; order Primates; family Cercopithecidae; genus Mandrillus; species Mandrillus leucophaeus. The sequence goes on along the minus strand of NW_012107808.1, from coordinate 4,485,310 downwards.
GGTAAAATGGGTTGTCATAAATTTGAAACTATAATTTCCATACAGTAACATACAAACCTCAGAGAATATCCCTCAAATATTTTAGGGAAATAACAGAGTATCTGGAAGAGATCTGGTTTCATTAAGTTTCATGGAATGTACCCACCCACAAGAATTTTTTTTTCAATTACTTGATGCAATATCAAATACTTACTAAGTAATTTGTAGTTGTACTCTCTTCCCCTCTGCCCATGTATCTGTAGAAGCGATGATCTGCTACCACCAATAATTTACACGTGTTCTTCATGGGATCTGGGTCAGCTCTTCTCTTCACTCGATGAACAAGCTCTAATATGAATTTGTATGCACTATTAAATCAAAATTCACCAAAACAAGGAGTTTTATGGTAACACTTTAAATCTAATATATTTTTGAAACAAACATTATGTGAGCTTAATATCACTAAAGGATCTTGAACAACAAAAAAAAAACAATTTGGAGGAAGACAGAAAAGTGAAAAGTAACATAAAGTTTAAACACTGTAGAATTCAAAACCAAGGACAAGTGCCTTCTTAATTTTTCAAATACAGAAACTTTAAAAAGTGTTCAACAGAGTAAGGCCGGGCATGTTGGCTCAGGCCTGCAATCCCAGCACTTTGCGAGGCCAAGGTGGGTGAATCACCTGAGGATGGGAGTTCGAGACCAGCCTGGCCAACATGATGAAACCCCATCTCTATTAAAAATACAAAAATTAGCCAGGTATGGTGGCGTCTGCCTGTAATCCCAGCTACTCATAAGGCTGAGGCAGGAGAATCACTTGAACCCAGGGTGTGGAGGTTGCAGTGAGACAAGATTATGCCATTGCACTCAAGCCAGGGCAACAAGAGTGAGACTCCATTTCTAAATAAATCAATCAATGAATAAACAAATAGTGCTCAACAGAGTAAAACATTCACCTAATGCTGGGCTATGAAGCTGTCAGTCATATTCTACAACAAGAAGTTTATGAATTAACCAAAATAACAGTAAAAATGTCAAAATATTCACATTGAAAATTAGTTTGTGTTAATAGGACAACTTTCTTGTGAAATAAATTAAGAATTTATTTATATATTAAAATGCTAATATATATTTTAATAATATTGTAATAACATAACCATCTTTGGCCTAGCACGTTGCCTCACGCCTGTAATCCCAACACTTTGGGAGGTTGAGGTGGGCGAATTACTTGAGGCCAGGAGTTCGAGAACAGCCTGGTCAACATGGTGAAACCCCACCTCCACTAAAAATACAAAAATTAGCCAGGACTGGTGGCACATGCCTATAATCCCAGCTACTCGGGAGGCTGAGGCAGGAAAATCACTTGAACCTGGAAGTCAAAGGTTGCAGTGAGCCGAGACTGCACTGCAAAAACAAAACAAAACAAAACAAAACAAAACAAAAAAACCTAACCAGGGGTGTTTTGGGCAGTAAAATTCCGAGATGGTTATGTTTTTTAAATGACCCTAAATAGATTGTCCCAAGATGGATATAACCTTCTTGTATTCTAAGCAGTATATACATAGGTCTCTTCTGCTACCAATTAATTTCTTACAAACTCTAAAGATTGTCTTTCCACCATTATTATCATTTCTAAATATCTGCAAGAATATTTTCCCTCGGATCACTCCATTTCCCTTTTCCCTAATCTTTTTTAAAGTCTAATCTTTGTTGTTCCCATTATTTTCTAGAGTTTTCAACTCTTACATCATAGACAAAAGAAGTTGAAAATTTCTGGAATAAAACTCTTATTTGCATGCCAAATACTATAGTTACTTGACAATCATGTTATTTTTTTATCAAATAACAACCACCCCTATTGAAGTCAATTGTAATATGTTTGTTTCTTATTTGAAATACACTCTTTAAGCCTTACCTTCAGGTGGTCCTCTGTCTACTAACCCTTTTGGGAGCAACTCTTCATTATCCACTTTTAAATAACCACACACTTTTGGAGACTGCAAACGTGAAACATTCTTGATATCTTCAGATTTATAAACTAACATTCTTTTGTCTTTGATATCATTAACAAATCTCCAAAGTGGCTAAAACAGAAAATATACACGACTGAGATGGAAAAAAATAACAATTCCTAGACACTAAATTCTAACATTCTTTGCTTGTTCTTAGATAACATTCATTTCTTGGTTAAGTAAACTGATTAGTCATGTTATTAAAATAAATAATCTCAATTTTTAATCATACGGAGTTTCTAGGCTGGTAAGTAAACATGTAGATCATAAACTCTGATTATTTTATCTGTATATAAATAAAGCTTTACATACTTTGCACATTATGAAATCTTTCAGAGGATGCAGAAGAGAAAAATGCATATCATTTTCCACTCATTCATTCCAAAACATTATGTAATATCTACTGTATACTGGCACTGTTATAGGTGATGGTGCTATAGTAATGAAAATTGGACAAGGTTTCTGTTCATGCAGCATCTTCATTTTAGCTTCCTTAACACTTAGGTGTTTGACATCTTTTTGCCACGTTAGGCTTTATCCACACAAAAGAACAAACATATTTATATGAAAGAAAACTCAGAACTTGCAACAATAGGTCTGAACCTTATTACTGGTTTCAGCGAATGCAGTTTTTAAAAAAAATCTCCACTTACAATGTTACAAGGCCAGAGTAAATCACAATTAATATACTCTAAAGTTTACCCAAGTCAAAAGGTTGTTTGTTTTGTTTCAAAGCAAAGTTATTCTCTGTAAGAACACTGGTCTCATCAGAACCAGGCGGTTTGTAGAGGACACACAAAAAATATATTTATCTCCATCAGGGAAATGCAAATCAAAACCCCAGTGGGAAAAAAGAACCCACAATGAAACACCTCTGTATACCCACTAGGATGACTATGATCAAAGACAAATACTGGTGAGGATGTAGAGAAATCCAGAACCCTCATATATGCTGATGAGAATGTAAAATGGTAAAACCACTTTAGAAAATAGTCTGGCAGGTCCTCAAAGGTTAAAAGTAGAATAACCGTATGACCCAGCAATTCTGCTCCTAGTATATAACCAAGAGAAATGAAAACACAAGGAGTAATGTAAATAATAGCTAAAAAGTGGAAACAACCCAAATGTCCATCAACAACTAATCAATGAATAAACAAAATGCAGTTTATCCATACAATGGAGTATTATTCAGCAATAAAAATAAATAAGATACAGATACATGCTACAACGTAGATGAACCCTGGAAACATTATTCTAAGCGAAAGAAGCCACACACGGGCTGGGCGTAGTGGTTCACATCTGTAATCCCAGCACTTTGGGAGGCCAAGGCAGGCGGATCACTTGAGGTCAGGAGTTTGAGACCAGCCTGGACAACACAGTGAAACCCTGACTCTAGTAAAAAATACAAAAATTAGTCAGGTATGGTGGCAGGCGCCTGTAATCCCAGCTACTCGGGAGGCTGAGGCGAGAGAATCAGTTGAACCCAGGAGGCGGAGGTTGCAGTGAGCCGAGATCATGCCACTGCACTCCAGCCTGGGCGACAGAGCAAGACTCCATCTCAAAAAAATTAAAAAATTAAAAAGAAGCCACACACAAAAGACCACATATAATTCCATTTATATGAGATGACCCAAATAGACAAATCTAAACAGACAGTAGATTCCTGGTTGCCTAGAGCTGGGGGAGTTAGGGAGGAAGAGGGAAGGATGGCTAAAGGATACGTTTTGTTTTGTTTTGTTTTGTTTTGAGACGGAGTCTTGCTCTGTCGCCCAGACTGGAGTGCAGTGGCCAGATCTCAGCTCACTGCAAGCTCCGCCTCCCAGGTTCAGGCCATTCTCCTGCCTCAGCCTCCCGAGTAGCTGGGACTACAGGCGCCAGCCACCTCGCCCGGCTACTTTTTTTGTATTTTTTTTAGTAGACACGGAGTTTCACCGTGTTAGCCAGGATGGTCTTGATCTCCCGACCTCGTGATCCGCCCGTCTTGGCCTCCCAAAGTGCTGGGATTACAGGCTTGAGCCACCGCGCCCGGCCAAAGGATACGTTTCTTTTTCAGTTCATGAAAATGTTCCACAATTGAATGTGGTCGTGTTTGCACAACTCCATCAATATATGAAAACTGCCTGGCGTGATGGCTCACGCCTGTAATCTCAGCACTTTGGGAGGCCATGGTGGGCGGATAACTTGAGGCCAGGAGTTCAAGACCAGCCTGACCAACATGGTGAAACCCCATCTCTACTGAAATACAAAAATTAGCCAGGCATGGTGGTGGGCGCCTGTAATCCCAGCTACTCAAGAGGCTGAGCAGGACAATCACTTGAACCCAGGAGGCAGAGGTTGCAGTGATCGTGCCACTGCACTCCAGCCTGGGTGACAGAGTGAGACTCTGTCTCAAAAATACACACACACACACACACAACTACAAAACTATATATATTAAAGGGGTGAATAATATAGTATGTGAATTATATCTCAATAAAACTGTTAAACATTATATGCATACACATCTTTGGTAATCTATGTATGAGGTGGATGTAAGAAACAATGGTTACAGAATTTCAGGGCTAGCAGAGGCCTCAAAAGTTAACTAACCCAATTTCTGGGCTACAGGAATCTTCCATATTTAGTAAAGTTCATTTAGCCTATGAATAGAAGTGAAAATTTTTTTTATTTTGTGTCAAATATTTCTAAGTTCACATTGATTGTTTCCTAGTATAGCCAGTCAAGCACAGAAAAAGACAGCTGGCTTTGGGATCAGATATATCTGAGTTCAAACCTCAATGGTACCTCACTATGTGCCTTGGACAAGTACCCTGAGCATAACCTCCCTCATTAGGTAAAGCAGTGATAATACCTAACTTGAAGATTATGAAGATTATGTAGGTAATAAATCTAGTTTTATAATAAGATTTCAAAAGAAAAGTGGTCGTTATTAATAAAAGCTAAGCCTATTACCACTATTACTAGTAAGTTGCTGGAAAAAATCATTTGATGAGTAATTGACTAAAAGGCAGAAAACTTGATTGGATCCTGGATTGGAAAACCAAAAAAAAAATCTATGAAGGAGATTCTGAGGATGACTAGAGACTTTGACTATGGCATGATTATTAGATAATACTGTAGAATTCTTTTCATTTTCTCAGGTATGTTACTTTTATTACAGCTATAGAAAAGAGTGCCTAGGGATGCATACAGAAGTAGTCAGGGGTGAAGTGTCATGATGTTTGCAAACGATTTGCATATGATTCAGGAAAAAAAGAGAGAAAGCTAGCATGACATTATGTTAGAAATTGTGGGCCGG
>NW_012107808.1:4463394-4477986 GCF_000951045.1 Mandrillus leucophaeus | reverse complement strand
TTTTTTTTCATGTCAGACTTGTAATGTGCTAACACTGTAACAAGGTTCTGGGGTGGCACATCTCATACATGTGTGTGAACAGCCAATCACTACACTTATGAACTATAAAAGTATCAAAAAGAATTATAAAGAGTATGAAAATCACCACTGTAAATAACAAATCATTTTTCAATAAAAATTAATTTCATGCAAAAATCCTTCAAGGTATCTGATGAGTATACTTGTAAGTAAACATCTTTGTGTGTATGTGTGAAATAGGGTCTCGCTCTGTCACCCAGGCTGGAGTGCAGCAGTACAATCTCAGTTCACTGCAGTCTCTGCCTCCAGAATTCAACTGATCCTACCACCTCAGCATTCTGAGTAGCTGAGACCACAGGCATGTACCACCACGCCCAGCTAATTTCTTTTTTTCTTTTGTGGGGGAGTAGAGACAAGGTCTCCCTATATTGCCTGGGCTGGTCTCAAATCCCTGGACTCAAGCAGTCCACCCACCTCAGCCTCCCAAAGTGCTTTTTACAGGTGTGAACCACTGTGCCTGGCTAAGTAAATATCTTATAATGAAATATTAGTTATACTCATTTTCATTCTTAGTGAAACAAAGATATGGGTGGAAACAGAATTCCTATTTTTCCAAAAGGAAGTATTTGAAAAAAATGAGTAATCTGGCTGGGCGTGGTGGCTCATGCCTGTAATCCCAGCACTTTGGGAGGCCAAGCTGGGCAGATCACGAGGTCAGGAGTTCAAGACCAGCCTAGCCAACACAGTGAAACCCCATCTCTACTAAAAATACAAAAATTAACCGGGCATGGTGGCACACGCCTGTAATCCCAGCTACTCAAGGGACTGAGGCAGGAGAATCGCTTTAACCTGGGATGTGGAGGATGCAGAGAGCTGAGATGGCGCCACTGCACTCCAGTCTGGGTGACAGGGCGATATGCCATCTCAAAAAAAAAAAAAATTGTAATCTGAGCAAATTTAACTTGGATCCTAAAGACACACATTTTAGCTTAAGAATAAGCTGGCCAGGCACAGTAGCTCACGCCTTTAATCCCAGCATTTTCAGAGGCCAAGGCTGGCAGATCATGAGGTCGGGAGATCGAGACCATTCTGGCCAACATTGTGAAACCCGGCTCTACCAAAAATACAAAAATTAGCTGGGTATGGTGGCACGCGCCTGTAATCCCAGCTACTTGGGAGGCTGAGGCAGGAGAATGGCTTGAACCCAGGAGGCAAAGACTGCAGTGAGCCGAAATCGCGCCACTGTACTCCAGCCTGGCAACAGAGCGAGATTCAGCCTCAAAAAAAAAAAAAAAAAAAAGAATAAATTATTCTACGGAAATAAGCAAACATATGCACTGCAGCAAAAACAATGCTGTGCGTTTACCACACTGCTTTCTTTCTGAGCTCAAATTACGACGATCTTCCTATTCTCCTTTATAGCAGGTCAGAGATAAAGTGTTCTAGAATGTATTGAATGGAAGGTCATTTCCAAGCCTGGCCCTTAATATCCTGTTTAATTTTCTAGCTCTGTTTCCCTTCTGTGAGAACTACAGAGGACATGTGTCCAAAAGTCAAAGCCACAAAGTAGAGGAGAACCACCTAACCCACATCAAGCCACAGGAGAGTAAGAAAAAACCTTGCTTGTGTTAAGCTGCTCAGCTATGGGAGTTTATCTGAAGCCCTGGCACAGCCTAGACAGAGCTTCCTACAGTTTCTTCATTTAACTTCCCAGACTACTCCCTATCATCCAGACTATTCCAACTAAATACATGCACCAAAAGGTGTGCCCAAGGCTATTCACTACAATACCTTTTATTTCAAAAATTAGAAACAAAACAGTTGAGGCCAGGCACGGTGGCCCACGCATGTAATCCCAGCACTTTTGGAGGCTGAGGCTGGCAGATCATAAGGTCAGGAGATCGAGACCATCCTGGCCAACATGGTGAAACCCTGTCTCTACTAAAAATACAAAAATTAGCCAGATTTGGTAGCACGTGCCTGTAGTCTCAGATACTCGAGGGACTAAGGCGGGAGAATCACTTGAACCCAGGAGACAGAGGTTGCAGTGAGTAGAGACCATGCCAGTGCATTCCAGTCTAAGTGACAGAGTTATACTCCATCTCAAAAACAAAAAACAAAAAAATTAGCACACGCCTGCAGTCCCAGCTACTTGGGAGGCTGAGGCAGGAGAATCGCCTGAACCAGGCAGGCAGGTGTTGTAGTGTGCCAAGATCACACCACTGCACTCCAGCCTGGGTGACAGAGCAAGACTCCATCTCAAAAAAACAAAACAAAAATACCCAAAACAGTTGAGCATGAAGTGGGATTGGTTAAATAAATGTTACAGTGTATCAATGGAGCAACAGGCAGCCTTTATTAAAAACCCTAATTGGCCGGGTACAGTGGCTCACACCTGTAATCCCAGCACTTTTGGAGGCCGAGGCAGGCGATCACAAGGTCAGGAGATCGACACCATCCTGGCCAACATGGTGAAACCCCATCTCTACCAAAAATACAAAACTTAGCTGTGCGTGGTGGTGTGTGTCTATAATCCCAGCTAATAGGGAGGCTGAGGCAGAATTGCTTGAACCAGGGAGCAGAGGTTGCAGTGACCCAAGATCGTGCCACTGCACTCCAACCTAGTGACAGGCAAAAAACAAACAAAAAAAAAAAGAACTCTAATTTAGGCCGGGAGTGGTGGATCACACCTGCAATCCCAGCACTTTGTGAGGCCAAGACAGGCAAATCACCTGAAGTCGGTAGTTCAAGACCAGCCTGACCAACAAGGAGAAACCCCATCTCTACTAAAAATACAAAATAAGCCAGGTATGGTGGAGCACGCCCATAATACCACCTACACGGGAGCCTGAGGCAGGACAATCGCTTGAACCCGGGAGGTGGAGGTTGCGCTGAGCTGAGATTGCACCATTGCACTCCAACCAACAAGAGGGAAACTCCGTCGCAAACAAACAAACAAACAAAAAAAACCACCCTAATTTAGATCTGTATTAACATGAAACGGTTCATAATCATATCGTTAAACGAAAAATATGTAAAGACAAACTGTACATATTGTATAGTCCTACTTATGCAGGAAAAAATAGTGGGTATACTTATTTGCGTATATACACACAGAAAAAAAATTTGGAAGGATGTCTGTCAAAATGTCAATAGTAGTTATCTGTCCAAGTACAGATAATCTAGTTTCCAAATTTTGCAATGAGCATATATTTTAAAATAAAGGTATTCTTAAAAAATAAATTGATTTGAAAGAACAAGCAAATTTAAGACATTCCAGGGATGCTTTGCCTATTCTAGAATGAATGCATTTATAATATTAGTTCCTTTACTTTCCACTAAACTTCTGACTCTTTCTGGTAGGCTAGACTCCTCAAAACATTGACATTAAATAGTTCAAACATTAACAAACTATAACATACTGCAAGTCCATAGGTTTCTTTTTCACAATAATGGATAGTCAAAAGACTAACAGTTGCGTAATTTGGATATAATTAAAATATATAGTATTTATACCTCCAGCAGACTGTTTTACCCCTATCGAGCACTCAAATACACCTGAACATTTCATTTTGACCTATCTTACTCAGTTTTCCCACAGGTGATCCATTTTAGTGACATCACCACCACCACCCAGAGTTTTCTCATTTTTCAAGAAACACAGAATCAACTTCAATTCACAATTATGTAGTAAACGTTTTGTTTTGTAGACTAGTATCTGACAGACAGATATGTGTCTTAACCAATGCAGCCACCGTGGTCTTGATTTCTACTGCTACTCTTTCAGTGGAAGAGTGACTACAGCCTGACTTTTCTAGCTTCCTCTTTAACTTCTCAGACTATGAACTATCACCTTTGGTTGATCTAGCATTTCCAGTGTGTCCAGCAGAAAAACAGAGAAATTGAAAAATAATACTTCACTTTCATTTCTGAGGATGTTTACACTTACTGATTATTTGAGAAAGAATTAAAAAATGAGTCAGGAGGGAAAGTTTTCTCTTCCTATTATCCATCCCAATTATGGTACTTAGAAATACAGGGTATATCATAAGACAGCTTCTTAGAGATTATCCTTTTTTAAAAATCTACTTTCCTGGTAAAAGACTTTAAATAAAAAGAGAAAAGAAATAAGTATAATTACTTATTTTATTGCAGAACTAAGCAGCTTTTTGAAAATCAGAGATATAAGCTACTGAAAAAAAATTCACATATAAATTTACCTCTATGTTATATTCAGCCCCATCTGTGTTGATTCTGATTATAACATCATCATCTCTTATGTGGGCTAGAACCCTAGAGTCAGGTTCACCTTAAGAGAGAAAAAAAAATTTATTATTTAAAGATACTTACATCAAAGAAGAAACTACGCATTACTCTCAATAAAAATTAAATCCTTCAGGGTGGAATTTGCCTAGTACTGTGACAGCTCTGCAAAACAAGAAACAAAGGCCCGAGAAAGAAGCTAGATAATCTCACCTCCTAAGGGGTAGCCTTAAGTTTAGTCACTAGAAACCTATCCCTTTCCCAAAAAAAACAAAACTACTAAGATTTTCTTCTGGAATAATTTTATCTACTTTTAGGTAAAGGAAGAACTAGGAGAGACAGAAAGCATGATTTGGAATGTACAGGCCTAGGAACTGTACTATTTGTGGATTTCAATGCCATTTGTTTTTTCATTGCAGAAAAAGGTCAAAAAGTAAACCACAATTGCTTGTTTGATAGATTTTTCTCAAATACATACATAATAGGATCACAAAGTATTTTATCTCCAAGCTTCCCTGTTTAAAATATAAAGTAAGCTTACAGTCACTGATGAAAAGAAAGGTTAAATTCCTATCACTTAAGAGGAATTTAATTTTAATCATTAAACCAGTCAGTTAGTATGACATTTAGATAATACTCATTTCCTCCTATTAGAATATTTCCACTTCTAAACTTAAATACCTCAAAGAAAACAGTCAAAGAATAGCACTTCTACGATACCCCGTCCCCACTACCCTGCACCAGAAAAGAATATGCAATCAAGTTAGATTTGGAGACCTAACACACCAGACACAGGGGCAAACCAACAAGCTCCATACTAACCAACCACGTGTCCAGTGAAGAAGTCCTGCCATTTCACAGTGTACTCGCTTTCATTTTTACCATCCACCACCACGACCTTGAAATTTTGTGAAAAACGTTCAGTACTTGATGTCAGGTATAATTTAAAATGCCTAAAGAAAAATGCATTCATATTTTACTCTAAGCACACAAATTATAAGCCTCATTTTCATATAATTAAACTTTCTTAAAAAGCCAGAAGCGTTGACATTAATAAGACACTATGCAAGTTACAACTAAAGTCTTATTAGGTACTTAGAGCAACATATCTCCTATAAAGACAAACAGACTAATTTATTTAGCTATAAAAACAGCAGACCAAAATAAACTCACACCAGGGAAAACATATTCAAAGAACTTACACATTCATGTCCCCTGGAAAACACTGAAGAATAAAGAAATACACACGACTGAATAGTTAAGTTGGAATCCTGATTATCTAAAAAAAGTATTATTAAAAACTAATCCAATTATACACTATTTATTGAACACCTACTTGGTGTTAGGTACTATGCATCTATTACCTCCACTTCACACAAGTACAAATTGAGGCTTGGAAGCTAATCAACCTACTCAAAGTTACATAGCTAGTAAACAGTGAAACTGGGAAATAAGCCTGGTTTATTTCAAAACCCTGTATTATGCTGTCTCTAACTATCAAGCTGGGTGGACTATGAGAAAATTCTTATTGCTGTTTAAAATTAATAAATGCTGCTTTCTATATTTAAAAGCACTCATGCGGCCTCGCGCAGTGGCTCAGGCCTGTAATCCCAGCACTTCGGGAGGCCGAGCTGGGTGGATCACGAGGTCAGGAGATTGAGACCATCCTGGCTAACATGGTGAAACCCCATCTCTACTAAAAACACAACAAATTAGCCGGGTGTGGTGGCGGTTGCCTGTAATCCCAGCTACTTGGGAGGCTGAGGCAGGAGAATGGCGTGAACCCAGGAGGCGGAGCTTGCAGTGAGCGGAGATCCTGCCACTGCAAGACTCTGTCGCAAAAAACAAAAAAAGTACTCATACTTTTTTCCTCCTCAAAACCACATATTCCGCAAAACAGTAATCCACAATTACCGTTAGGAAAATAAATATGAGGTATCCAAGACAGAAGTTAGAATATAAACTCCATCAGCACCAGGAGACAGGAAAGAGGAGAGGGGAGGGGAGGTATACATTCCAGTTCTTTAGTGGGCTTACTATTCTTTTTGTTTTCTATGAGTTTCAGTCCAGTTCTTTAATTGGCTTACCATTCTTTTTGTTTTCTATGACTTTAGGTCCTTACATGAACTAGGAGTGGTGAGCAAGACTTTCTCAATTATTATTTATAGCCTTTCAGTGTGTCCATGAACACCAAAGACAAAAAAAGGTGTATTATTCATCTCACCCACAGAAACAAATTTTGTCAGCTGTGGTACTGAAAATATATTACTTCCCCATGGGATTGCAAAAGTCTTTAAACTACCGGAAAGAAATCTAGACTGGGACTATCCCCATGGCAACAAATATTTTTAACTTTTTGAGCATAACAAGGTAATTTTAGTTTGCTTGTGGTTTTTTAATGGTCAAAGGGAAAAGACAACAATAGAACATTATTTCATAAATCCTTGGAACATTTTCTTCTGCTATCCTAAAACATATCTTCCCACACATTCTCAGTTATGATTTTTCCCTCCAGTTATGTTGAGAACTTTCAAAAGCATACTTATTATAAATGTCTTATTATTTTGTTTTAAAGCTAAGAGTTGCAATCTTACTTAATGTTCTTTTCAGAAAGAAATCAATGGAATTGCATTTTTCATTTGCTACATTAAGAATCTACTCTAAAGATAAAGACCAAGCAATGATAAAATTCATGTTTTTTGATTTTCCAATATTAGCTTTTGAGTTACAAAACTGCCAACAGAATATGTCAAAATTTCTTTTGCTTTATCCTCTCAAAATTATGTGAAGTCATTTTCTTACAAATTTCTTTAACATTTTCTCTTTCTGACTTTCAACTTAAGAATTTACAGTAACTAAAGACCAGCTAACCAGTTTGAATTAACATTATTTTCCTAATCATTTTTAATGATCCATTTAGTCAGGTATATCACTTTCATTTCTTTATCAGTTCTAGACCTCCTCAAATAATCTGAGATGTTTCACTTTTAGGAGAAACATTTAACTTTTTCCAAAAAAATTCAGGCAACATCAAAAAAAGTATCAAAACAGTACCTGCAGCTTTTTCATTATTTAAAAATAAGATAATTTCTTGTTTTTTGTTTTTTGAGATGGAGTCTTGCTCTGTCACCCAGGCTGGAGTGCAGTGGCGCAATCTCGGCTCACTGCAAGCTCTACCTCTCAGGTTCACGCCATTCTCCTGCCTCAGCCTTCCGAGTAGCTGCGACTACAGGCGCCTGCTGCCACGCCCAGCTAATTATTTGTATTTTTAGCTATATTATTTGTATTTCACCGTGTTAGCCAGGATGGTCCTGACCTCGTGATCCACCCACCTTGGACTCCCAAAGTGCTGGGATTACAGGAATGAGCCATCTCGCCCAGCCTGTAATCGATAATTTCTTGATTTATCTAAATCAATAATTTTCTAAATCAATAATTTATCTAAAATCAATAATGTATTGATTTATAACAAAAAGGAAATGAAACCTGTAAGGCAAATTTTAAACAAGTTTCTTTTTTTCTTAAGTTACTTCAACTCTTCATACAACCTCTCAGTATTTCCAACTTTTTTGAACCTCTAATAGTTACATCCAAATTTAATGCAATAATCTTGGTTTAAATTACTTTGCCTTCCACTGCTATCGAAAAACAGAATCTTCTCATTTACCATCAAGTACTGAGTGGTTTCAGAGTTAACTCAGCCCTGAAACAAACTGATTATTTCAGCTATCTTTGTTTGTTTTTGTTGTTGTTTTAAACTTTAATAACGCAATATGATAGAAAAGAAAGGCTTGGAGTCTGACAAACTTGGCTTAAGTCCTGCCTTCATTTATTCACTGTCTGACCTTGGCCTTAATCTTTGAATCCTAAGTATTTATCTACAAATGGAACTAATATCACCTAATAACTGAATGGTTTTGGGGATTAAAGGAAATAACCTATTTTAAAACACCTGGTATAAAATTCCATAGACTATCAGACAAATTTCCCATTAAATATTTCGTATGGAAACTTTGTAAAACAAATTACATACTTCTCTGCTTTCTTACACAGAGAAAAGATAACAAGTGGCTACGATTTAATATTTTCTTAAGGAATCAATGTCATCTACCAAATTTGAAAGAGAAATATGTAAGGCTATGGAAGTTTTTGCCTCTAGAATAGGGATTCTACAGGCCACCTCAAATTCAACTTTGAAAGAAACCCAAAAAGCTAAACTTTGAATTATTTTCATTTTATAGTTTCCTCACTCTTCCTTTGCTCCTACTCATCTCTTGCTATTATATCCACTTCTTCACCAAACTCCCCACCAGTATAGCAGAAATAACACAAGTTTTGGGGTCCAACCTTTGTTCAAATCTTGTATCTGTCATTTACTAGCTGAGTAGTTTTGAGCAAGTTACTAAGCTCTCTAAGCCTTAATTTTGGTTTTTTTTGTTGTTGTTGTTCCTTCAAAAAAGGAATCACTTTTAGAGATAACTTATGTAAAGTGCCAGTAAATTACAGAAAATAAGCACCTGATTAACTGTAGCTATTACCAATCTGCTCAAATTTGGTGTAAGTTGAAAGCTAATAACCAATACTGTAATATTCTGACATAAAATCTAACAGAAAGAAGTCATTAAAAAATAACCGAAGGATAATTACAATAGCTAGCAAAAATTAAAATAATTTGCATTAAAAATTTGCCTAAAATAACCACATGACAATGGACCAATCTCCTTAATATACTAAGCACTGCTACAATTCAGTAGTTAGAAAGACAAATTCAATAGAAAAATAGTCAAAAGATATAAAAAGGCAGTTTACAGAAATATAAATTACTTACAAATATATAAAAAGATGCTCAATGTCACACAAAATGAAAATCAAAACAACTATAAAATACCATCCCCTTTAGAGGGGTGAAAGTTAAAGGTTGATAAACCTAGTATTGGCAAAGATAACAAGAAACAGGTAAACTCATATATTGCTGCTGGAAGAATAAATTGGTCAAATCTCTTTGGGAGGAAAGAGTAATATCAATAAACATAGTATACATATCCTTGACCCAATAATTCTCCTTCTAGGAATATATCCTATAAAAACACCTCACCAAGGTATACACTTACAAAGATACTCACTAGAGCATTGTTTGTTATATTAAAAAAATCACTTTGGTTAAACACTATCCATCTGTAGTGTATTAGTCAGTATGTTGTTACAGTTCTATGCAATAGGAGTATTTATGCAGCTGTTTAAAATGAGGTAACATATGCTATCTATATCACCTATACACACACACACACACACACACAGACCTATAGGCAAAAAATATGCATTAAAATATTTTGGGCCGGGCACAGCGGCTCACACCTGTAATCCCAGCACATTGGGAGCCCGAGGCAGGTGGATCACCTGAGGTCAGGAGTTCAAGACCATCCTGGCCAACATGGTGAACTCTCATCTCTACTAAAAATACAAAAATTAGTGGAGCGTGGCGGTGAGCGCCTGTAATCCCAGCTACTAGGGAGGCTGAGGCAGGAGAACCACTTGAACCCGGGAGGCGGAGGCTTCAGTGAGCTGAGATCGTGCCATTGCACTCCAGTCTAGGTGACAAGAGCAAAACTCTGTCTCAATAAATAAATTAATTAATTAAATAAAAAATCTGGAAGTTTACACAGGAAACCCCTCTGGGTCTGAGAAGTGTAACTGAGTTAGAAGTAAAAACTTTGTATATACTCCATGGCTTGTTTTTTAAACCAGATGCACATATTCCTATTATTTTTTTAACACAGTTGAGAAGGCTTGTCCTATATAAAGAATAAAGATGGCCAGGCGCAGTGGCTCATGTCTGTAATCCCAGCACTTTGGGAGGCTGAGATGGTGGATCACTTGAGGTCAGGAGTTCAAGACCAGCCTGGCCAACATGGTAAAACTCCGTCTCTACTAAAAATACAAAAATTACCCAGGCGTGCTGGTGTGCACCTGTAGTCCCAGCTACTTGAGAGGCTGAGGCACAAGAATCACTTGAACTAGGAGACAGACATTGCAGTGAGCCAAAATCACACCACTGCACTCCAGCCTGGAAAACAGAGCAAGACTCTAAAAAAAAAAAAAAAAAAACCAATAAAGAATAATTCAGTCAATTTATATTCTCCACGTGTCTGTTTTTTGATACTGAATAAAGCTTCCTAAAGACTTTAAAAAGAGGCCTGCAATTATCTAACATTTCAATGTGCAAAACAACACATGGTATTAAAATCACTCCTGAAACAGAACATACCAATCAATTTATGCTAAGAAGTAAGAAGAACTCAATGTAGAAAGAACATTAAATTTGGGCCAGGCATGTTGGCTCACACCTGTAATCCCAGCACTTTGGGAGGCCAAGATGGAAAGACCACCTGAGTTCAGGAGCTCAAGATCAGCCTGGGCAACAAGGCAAGACCCTGTCTTTAAAAATAAATTAATATGAAGCAGGTTAAAGAATCTTGGAAACTAACTAAAGTAAATAAATAGAACATGAAATTCTAGACCCAGCTTGCCACCAGGCAGTGGAGTCCTGAACAAAATATTTCTCTCTTCATACATAAAGATAATATTTAGCACATGGCTGATGGTTCTAAAGTAGCAACAAAAACAAAAGGTTTTATAAGCATTCAATTAGTTAAAATTATCTGTTAGAATCTGCGAAACATCATTACCATCATTAAGACCTCTGCAACACCTATTTACTTTTTTAAAAATACTCATCAGTATGAACTTTATTTATGTATTTATTTATTTATTTATTTATTTATTTATTTATTTTTGAGATAGAGTCTCACTCTGTTGCCCAGTCTGGAGTACAGTGGCACCATCTCAGCGCACTGCAGCCTCCATCTCCCTAGTTCAAGCGATTCTCCTGCCTCAGCCTCCCAAGTAGCTGGGATTACAGGCATATGCCACCATGCCTAATTTTTGTACTTTTAGTGGAAGACGGGGTTTTGCCATGTTGCCCAGGCTGGTCTCAAACTCCTGAGCTTGAGCAATCCACACGTCTTGGCCCACCAAAGTGTTCAGATTACAAGCGTGAGCCACTGCACCCAGCCCCAGTATTAATTTTAGAATAAGCATTATACTTCAAAACCACTGTATATATAACAGACTGTAATTATATTAATTACAAATCTTTAAAACATAATTTCCCAAGATTTCAGTAGATACCTTTACTTTTTTGTTTTTGCCAAACCAAGCCCCCAGTGCCCCAACATTATTCCATGAATAATTCAAATTACCTTTTCAAAGCTGAAAAAGTTAGTAGTGTTTCTACATGTGTTGAAGTCTGTAGATCTCTTTTTCTTACCGAATGCTGCTGGATATTAGATAAGGAGAGAATATCGTAGTCTGAGAGCAAAGAATCAAGCTTCTCTGAAATAAAGGTAAAAAAGGTATTAGCATCTAAACCTAATAATCAATTGTAATATTGTTAAAATGAAAGTGCCAGACAATAAATCTTTCCTGATGTAATCCATTAGGAAGTGTCAAGTACAAACTATAAATCATTTTTTATCAACAGAAACTCCACTGCCTCTTCCAAAATTAGAAGGATTTTTAGAAAACAAATTGGGTGACTTGATTCTCTTAAAAAACTATTTAAAAATATCTGCACTGATGCTTTCCTTTTCTTTCAACAAATATCACTGCAGACACTACGGTATTCAAAATCCTTCCAGTGGGCTTAGAAGGTCCTCAAAATATAGAAACAGCAGCTGAAAATACAAGTTTATTGCTACTAATGTTAAATATGCTCACAAAACCAGTTTTAAAAGAAAGACTCTCACTCATGTGTGGAAGCTAAAAAAGTGGATCTCGTGGAGGTACACAGCAGAATGATGGTCACCAGAGGCTAAGAAGGGAAGTGGGAATGGTGGAGATGAAGAGAAAGTGGTGAGGGTTACAAAAATACAGTTTGATTAATAAGTTCTAATATTTGATAGTACAGTACAGAAATTATAGTTAAGAATTTATTGTACACTTCAAAATAGCTAGAAGACTTGTAATATTCCTAACACAGAAAAGATGTTTCAAATAGTGGGTATCCCAATCACCCTGATTTGATCATTACACATTGTATATAGGTAGCAAAATATCACATGTACCTGAAAAACACATATCAATAAATAAAACAAAAACTCAATTTAACCATACAACTGCCAAGAGACACGCCACCCCTCATTTCCCAAACCCCTTCTTTATCCTCTACCCAATACCCTACCCTCCTACCCTAACTGGCTTCCAGAATGCTAGCAATTAGGCCTTTACCTTCCAGAGGAATATGGAAATCTGGCAATCTCTAATGAAAAACCTAAGATTCTGATATCAAAAGTTTCCTCAAATGAGGCCGTGCCTGGTGGCTCACACCTGTAATCCCAGCACTTTGGGAGGCCAAGGATCACCTGAGGCCAGGAGTTCCAGACCAGCCTAACATGGTGAAACCCTGTCTCTACTAAAAATACAAAATTAGCCGGGCGTGGTGGTGCACACCTGTAATCCCAGTTACTCGAGAGTCTGGGGCAGGAGAATCGCTTGAACCTGCGAGGCAGAGGTTGTAGGGAGCTGAGATTGCGCCACTGCACTCTAGCCTGAGTGACAGAGCAAGACTCCATCTCTGGGGGGCGGGGGAAGGCCGGGCTGGGCGTGGTGGCTCAAGCCTGTAATCCCAGCACTTTAGGAGGCCAAGGCAGGGGGATCACAAGGTCACGAGATCGAGACCATCCTGGCCAACATGGTGAAAACCGGTCTCTACCAAAATACAAAAAATTAGTCGGGCGTGGTGGCGCGCACCTGTAGTCCCAGCTACTCAGGAGGCTGAGGCAGGGGAATCACTTGAACCAGGGAGGCGGAAGTTGCAGTGAGCCGATATCACGCTACTTCACTCCAGCCTGGCGATGGAGCAAGACTCCATCTCAAAAAAATAAAAGGGGCCAAAAAGGGCTATATTTTATTCATTACAACATCCTTGCCTCACAATACTCGGCAAAAACCTTGCACATATCAGCACTCACATGTTCACAAACTGCACGAATTCTCAGTGCTGAAATGCAATATGGTCCTTTAGTTCTTCAACTTCCCTGATACAGGTTGGTACATGAACTCAGTTTCATTCAAGATCATAATCACTCCTACTGACTTAGGAACTTAACCTCAACATTGTAATTTCATTGTCAATAATATAGCCCAGTAGTTCTCATAGTTCCCAAACCAGCAGCAGCATCATCACCTGGGAATTTGTTAAAAATGCAAATGCTCAGGTCTCCCCTCAGACCTACTCAAACAGAAATTCGCCCAGTGAGATCCAATAGTCCGTGTTTAACAAGGCTTCCAGGTGATGCTGACACACTCAAATATGAAAACCACTGAATTGGCTGGGTGCGGTGGTTCACACTTGTAATTCCAGCACTTGCAAGGCCGAGGCGGGTGGATCACCTGAGGTCAGGAGTTCAAGACCAGCCTGGATAACATGGCAAAATCTTGTCTCTACTAAAAATACAAAAATTAGCAACGTGTGGCAGCAGACGCCTGTAATCCCAGCTACTCAGGAGGCTGAGGCAGGAGAACTGCTTGAACCTGGGAGGTGGAGGTTGCAGTGAGCTGAGATAGCACCACTGCTCTCCAGCCTGGGGAACAAGGCGAGACTCCATCTCAAAAAAGAAAGAAAAAGAAAAAAGAAAACCACTGAACTAAGCTAAAGGAAGGAAACAACTCAAAGTAAAGAAAAAAACTTTAGCCACAAAGATGTTCATTATTCAGCCTTGCCTTATTTTCAAGGACAAAAACCAGAATGAAGGTAAATTAGTAACTGTGAAATAGTTGGATGTTGTAACACTTCCAAAGACGGGGAAAAAATATGCAACTATTTTAAATGTCGTTTACAAAAGGTTTTTAAGAACATGGGGCTGAGGGCGGTGGCTCGCGGCTGTAATCCCAGCACTTTGGGAGGCCAAGGTGAGAGAACTGCTTGACCCAAGGTGTTCAAGACCAGCCTGGGCAATATGGTGAGACCCTCATTTCTTCAAAAAGTAAAAATAAAATTAGCCAGGCGTGGTGGCATGTGCTTGTAGTCTCAGCTACTCAGAAGGTTCAGGCAGGAGGATCGCTTGAGCCCAGGAGGTCAAGGCTGCAGTGAGCCAAGATTGCACCACTGCACTCCAGCCTGGGTGACAGAATGAGACCTTGTCTCAAAAAAAAAAAAAAAGAAAGAAAGAAAGAATGAATGAACGAACATGGAAAAATACATATGTTATAATGTTAAACATAGATTTCAGAAATACTCATATTGTATAATCT
>NW_012107808.1:4459018-4462249 GCF_000951045.1 Mandrillus leucophaeus | reverse complement strand
TTAAGAAGCTCCTACCTTTCAGGCACTAAGGATACAACACAGAGAAAAAGAAATAGATTTCCGGTATTGTGACAGTGAAGGAAAGACCAAAATTATTATAAAGTACATCACAGACCAAGACAGAAGTAGCCGCAGAAAGTTATGCACAGACACAGCAGAAGCATGATCCCTGCCTGCTGAGTCAAAGATGTTTTCCCAGGGAAACGGTTTTGAAGACCAAAAGGATGAAGCAGCACCTCAGAGAAGGAAAAGAAAGGAAAGGCTTTAAGTCAAGGGCATAACATACGGTAAAGTTCACAAAAAAATAGAACACAACACTTAAAGAAGTGAAAGCAACTCAATGAGGCTGCAATGCAGAGCAATACAGAGAGAATACGATGAGGTGTGAGGCTGGAGAGTCAGGCACAGGTCAGGTCACGGAGGGCTATGGAAGGAAATCAGGGATTCTGGGTTTTGGATAATGGCAATAGCTGTAAGTTAAAAATTTCATTATGGGCTAGCTGTGGTGGCTCATGCCTGTCATCCCAGCACCTTGGGAGGCCAAGGTGAGCAGATGGCTTGGGCCCATGAGTTCAAGACAAGCCTGGGCAACACAGCAAAGCCCCGTCTCTACCAAAAACAAAAATAAAATAAAATACAAAAATTAGCCAGGCATGGTGGTGTACACCTGGAGTCCCAGCTGCTCAGGAAGTTGAGATGGGAAGATGGCTTGAGCTCAGGAGGCAGAGGCTGCAGTGAGCTGATATTATGCTACTGCACTCCAGCCTAGGCGACAGGGCCAGATTCTGTCTCAAAATCCAAAAAAAAAAAGAGAAGGAGAAAGAGAAAGCCGAGGTGGGCGATCACTTGAGGTTAGGAGTTAGAGACCAGCCTGGCCAACGTGGCAAAACCCTGTCTCTGCTAAAAATACAAAATTAGTGGGCATGGTAGCAGGTGCCTAGAATCCCAGCTACTTGGGAGGCTGAGGCATGAGAAATCACTTGAACCCAGGAGGTAAAGTTTGCAGTGAGCCGAGATCACGCCACTGCACTCCAACCTGGGTGACACAGTGAGACTCCATCCCAAAGAAAAAGAAAGAAATTTCATAATGACTGCAGTGCGGAAAACGCGCTAGAGGGGAAGAAGACTGGAATGTAGGAAATCTGCTGGTAGGCTGCAAAGCAAACCAAGTAGAAACCACTAAAAGACTTCTAGGTTGTGGCTCACTGTGATTTAAAAAAAAAAAAAAAACAACAAGTAAGAGAGGGGCTGATATCAGGAGGCAATTGGATGCTGAAAGATTCTGGAGTTTTGAATGACAGAGCCTTGGGAGAAACAGAAATGAAAAAAAAAGATTCTGGAGTTTCATATTCTATTTTGTTCCTTATATATAGTTGCAATTTCATTGCTCATTTACATAGGATTCCTTTGTATTAAGTCATCACGTCTGCAGTTGTGTTACTGATGAGCCATATAGTGATTTTCAGCAGGGAGAGTTATCACAAGATTCTTAACACTGGCATCAGCGGTAAAAAGTAGCCAATACTTTGTTCCTTCTAAAGTTTTATCAAAGAAGAATAAAGAGAAAACCAGGCTTTCAGGCCTGTAACAAACTAGCCTTCTGGTTGTAGCTGTGGAGCTGCCTACAGAAGATCGGATAAACCTTCCACTCCCCCACTTCTATCTGAATTGTTTTATCTCTGGGATAAGCTTTTGTGGCCACTGACTTTAATGCACTGACATAAAGTATACCCATATTTTCTTCACTAAGCCCAGAGCTGACATTTTTAAGCTCAAACTAATCATAAAACTTTAAAAAATTATGTATATGGCAGGGCACAATGGCTCACACCTGAAATCCCAGCACTTTGGGAAGCCAAGACAGGTGGATCACAAGGTTGAGAGTTCAAGACCAGCCTGGCCAACATGGTAAAACCCAGTCTCTACTAAAAATACAAAAATTAGCCAGGCGTGGTGGCAGGCACCTGTAATCCCAGCTACTCAGGAGGTTGAGGCAGGAGACTCGCTTGAACCTGGGCGGCAAAGGTTGCAGTGAGTGAGCTGATATCGTGCCACTGCACTCCAGCCTGGGCGACAGTGAAACTCCGCCTCAAAAACAAACAAACAAAAATTATGTATATAATTTTGTGTGTATATCAACACATATACACATATGTATAGCAGTATGTATATAACTGTCCCAAATGTATTTAAGAACAATGTAAATAAAGTGCTATATGAGAAGGTTCTGGAAACGTGTGGGGTTTTGTTTTGTTTTTGAGACAGGGTCTCGCTCTGTTACCCAAGCTAGAGTGCAGGGCACAAGCACCACTCACTGCAGACTCAACCTCCTGGGCATGAGCAATCCTCCGGGTGGCTGGGACCACAGGCACATGCCACCACACCTGGATAATTTTTGTATCTATTTTTTTGTAGAGACAAGGTCTTGCCATGTTGCCCAGGCTGGTCTCAAACACCCAGGCTCAAGTGATCCTTCCCCCGTAGCTTTCCAAAATGCTGAGATTACAGTTGTGAGCCACTGTGCCCAGCTTGTGGATTTTTTATATCAATTTCTTTTATTTTTGCAGCAAACTGCATTTTCCTAAAATACTACTTGCAAGTGTACTGCAGAACCCCAAGGTACTCAGCTCACTCTTCACTGCTCTGCTGCATGAAGTACAAAAAGTTCCCCCAAAAAGACACTAATCAGTGTCATGCTCCTACTTCTGATATCAGAAATGGAAAACATAAACCCAGTACTGCTGTGAGGTGTTTCCTGCGTTTGTGCTAAAGATACAGAAGCCTTCCTCTTCAGCACTTCCCAAACACACAGGACAGGGAAGCAGGCCACGTGTAATAAGTGTCAGGTGCGGTTGTTGGGACTAAGGAATGGGAAAAAGGGAGCAGTGCTCTCTGCTAGGCCAGGGACCCCAGAGCCTAGGAACTAAACAATTTTATGGATTTATACCAGTAAAGGAGGATGGAATATGACCTCCTCAACAGACCCAGGACTTAACCTGAGCCAAGGCTCTCCAGCAGGACAAGTAACCAGGATGCAAGTTTCAGGTTAGGCAATGAGACAACTTCCACAATTACCAGCAGCCCTGCCTAGTCCCAGTCTAAACCTGTATCCGATACTCATTCTTTTTTTTTTTTTTTTTTTTTTTGAGATGGAGTCTCGCTCTGCCACCCAGGCAGGATTGCAGTGGCTCAACCTCGGCACACTGCAACCTCCGCCTCCTGGGTTCAAGC
>NW_012107808.1:4457416-4458949 GCF_000951045.1 Mandrillus leucophaeus | reverse complement strand
TTGGTCAAGTTGGTCTTAAACTCCTGGTCTCAAGTCATCCGTCGGCCTCAACCTCCCAACGTGCTGGGATTACAGGCACATGCCACTGTGTCCAGCTACTCAATCTTGTAATCAAAAGAATAGGTAACTGGCAAGGGCAGTGGTTCACGTCTGTAATCCCAGCACGTTGGGAGGCTGAGGCAGGTGGATCACCAGAGGTCAGGAGTTCAACACCAGCCTGTCCAACATGGTGAAACCCTGTCTCTACTAAAAATACAAAAAAGGCCGGGTACAGTGGCTCACATTTGTAATCCCAGCACTTTGGGGGGCCGACGTGGGCGGATCACAAAGTCAGGAGATCAAGACCATCCTGGCTAACACGGTGAAACCACGTCTCTACTAAAAATACAAAAACAAAATTAGCCGGGCGTGGTGGCAGGTGCCTGTAGTCCTAGCTACTCGGGAGGCTGAGGCGGTAGAATGGCGTGAACCCAGGCGGCAGAGTTTGCAGTGAGCCGAGATCGCACCACTGCACTCCAGCCTGGGCAACAGAGCAAGACTCCTTCTCAACAACAACAACAACAAAAAACTTAGACAGGTGTGGTGGCCGGTGTCTGTAATCCCATCTACTTGGGGAGGCACGAGAATCACTTGAACCTAGGAAATGGAGGTTGCAGTGAGCCGAGATTGTGCCACTGCACTCCAGCCTGGGTGACAGAATGCGACTCCTTCTCAAAAAAAAAAAAGGTAACTAATTTTGGACATGTTATATTTGAAGTGCCAAATGAGCAGCTGAATATGAGCTCCAGAGAGTGAGTCCAGGTCAGAGATACACATCCAGTCATTAGCAGAACACTGTCAAATGAAGTGAAACCAGTACAACTCATGTAACAACAACAACAACAACAAAGGAAATGGGGGGAACAGAGAGATGCCCATTTCCTTGGCTGATTTTAGGAGCAAATAAAGAGATACAGATTGAGTATCCCTTATCCAAAATGCTTGAGACCAGAAATGTTTCATTCTTCAGAATTTTTAAAATTTTAAAATATTTGCATATACATAATGAGGTATCTTGGGGATGGGACCCAAGTCTAAATATAAAATTCATTTATGTTTCATTTATTTATTTACTTTTTTTGAGACAGAGTCTCGCTCTGTTGCCCAGGCTGGAGTGCAGTGGCGCGATCTCCGCTCACTGCAAGTTCCGCCTCCCGGGTTCACGCCATTCTCCTGCCTCAGCCTCCCGAGCAGCTGGGACTACAGGTGCCTGCCAACATGCCCGGCTAATTTTTTGTATTTGTAGTAGAGACAGGGTTTCACAGTGTTAGCCAGGATGATCTCGATCTCCCGACCTCATGATCCGCCCAGCTCGGCCTCCCAAAGTGCTGGGATTACAGGCATGAGCCACCACATACGGCCTAAACAATATTTATAAGTAACTTTTTTTGCATGAAAAAAAGTCTGTGTACAATGAAACATTCGAAAGCAAAGGTGTCACTGTCTCGGCCACCCACATATATAATCTGTGGTTTGGCATCACCATCATTCCTG
>NW_012107808.1:4444183-4457134 GCF_000951045.1 Mandrillus leucophaeus | reverse complement strand
GATCTCCTGACCTCGTGATCCACCCATCTCAGCCTCCCAAAGTGCTGGGATTACAGGCTTGAGCCACCGCGCCCGGCCAGTAATCATTTTCTTATACCTATTCACACATAAGTACTACACAGCAAAAAATATACCATTAATATGGTGAAAAAATCGTTTGTTCGGGGTAATGTGTGGTGTCATGCCAGCACGCAAAAAGTTCCAAATTTTGGAGCATTTCAGATTAGGGATGTTCAACCCATATATGAAAAGCCCTTCATTTCACTTCCGTTACCTCAGTGAAGCCCATTCCTGTCCTCCTTTCCTATCAATCTTTTTCAGACTTTCTTCACACTACACTTCCAGCTATACACATTTATATTCTCACAAAAGTTGGCCTTGGAGGAAACCTACATTTAATGTTCTAGGAAATCCTGTGAAAGTCAAAAGGATCTCTCCAGTTTCCCATCACAATTCTCTGCTTAACTCCTCTCCCTTCTACTCTTGAAATACGGTTCTTCTCTTAGACTAGTATAAAACAGAGTTACATTAAATCTCCCCTGGAGCAGTTAGGACAGTTAAGCATTTAGGTTTCAAAGGAATACAGCCAGTAAGCAAAATTAACATCAAAAGAGAAAGCCAGATGTCAAAATACTGAGTAAAATGGTGCTGTCAATAATGAAATCAGCACTGCAATATGGAGAATCCCCATGCCAACAACCTCAAGGTAAATTTTAAAATACATGTTTCAGATACAAACTTTCTCATCCCTCATGGTGACCTGTATTTTTTCCTCCCACCCACTACATCCTCTTTTATTAAAAGTAACACAAAGGGAAAACAATTTTGAAATCAAAGTGAGACTTATACACCCCAGCTGCAACTTCAACAAGATATCATCATGACTAAGCTCTTATGACTCATAAGTTTCCTAAATTATGCAATTCATAACAGTTCAATTGAAATCATTTTTGGTGACCCATAGAGTACTCTAAAAGCCAGGCTTCAATTTATTATGTATTTTTTGCCTTTCAGAAAAATGTTGTCATATGCCTAATCAATATTTAGTACTGCAGTATAGTAACATTTGTAGGACAATAAACATAAAAAATAAATAATAAACCATGCTTTTCAACTATGAAACTATTTGCTAGTCTTGACCAACTCAATCTAATGGTGGGGGGGTTAAGTTAAGCAACAAATTATATTGTAAGCTGTCAAACAAACTGAAAAAAAAAAGTCATTCTTCAAAAGAAAAATACCCACAAGGCCTATGTTCATCACTGAGTGAACCTGACAACTGACAGCACCTTCCTGAGACTCACTTTTCTTCCTCCTTTATTTGAAAACTAGACTTGACCTCTAAGGTTCATATCAGTCTCTAAGTCCTAATAGTCTCTAAGTTCCACCATCAGGAGTGCCCTTATTTTCCCTCTCCATCTACTTAACCTTAAAGTCTGGGCTCAAGTATCACCTCCTCCAGGAAGTCTTCACTAACCTTCCCAGGCTGGGTCCAGTGGCCCTTGGTGATAATACTTGCTATAATGTACTCTAGCACTTTCCTCTTTGCTGTTTTAGAAATGTCCTAAACGGATGTCTGTTTCACTATGCCACAACCATTTGAAGATGGATAACGTCTGATCTTTGTATTTCCAATTGCACATATAATACTTAGCAGATAGTATGTGTTCTTCAAACACTTCGTTTAAAAAAAAAAAGGAAAGTCTATGTATTCTTCTGCACTTTGCAAATAAAAAACATATGGGCCAGGAGCAGTGGCTCGCGCCTGTAATCCCAGCACTCGGGGGGCCCAAGCAGGCGGATCAGGAGGTCAAGAGTTCGAGACCAGCCATGCCAACATGGTGAAACCCCGTCTCTACTAAAAATACAAAAATTAGCCGGGCATGGCGGCACATGCCTGTAATCCCAGTTACTTAGGAGGCTGAGGCAGAAGAACTGCTTGAACCTGGGAGGCAGATGTTGCAGTGAGCTGAGATCCTGCCACTGCACTTCAGCCTGGGCAACAGAGCAAGACTCTGTCTTGGAGAGGGAGAGGTCTAAAAAAACCTTACGATCTGCAAATGTTATGAATTGATCTAGAAAGTAATGTTTTTCTTTAAACTGTATGCTTCCTGAGGAGTCATGCGAACAACAGATTAATAACGTAATAACGTAAGTGAAACAGTTGTGTCAGGGTGGTGCAAATATAATTTTAATATCTCAAAACAGACATTTATTCTTTTTACTAACATTTATCCTTAAAATGAAGACCCTTACCCTATCCCTCCATCCTAACCACAACCCTACTTCAAAATGTCCTTCAATTTGTACTGACTTACCACTTCTCAGCACTTCCTAACTAGATCCCTTGCCTTTCACGAGTCACTTGTAATCCATTTCAATCGGAAATAATCATAAGGTAGCTGTACAAGTGATAACACTCTCAACACCTTTAATATCCATATCAATCCATTACAATTTCTGTCCACTAAATACAAAGAAAAAAATACTACACATGGTATCATGGTGAAATTTGGGGACCAGTACAACCATGCAAGCCTACAATTTCACACACTGGGAAAACATTATTTCACACTTTATTACTACTAATCAAAGTGTCTTACATGTCAATTTTTGAAAGATAAAAGGATCTTAAAATACACTAAAAGTTCACGCAAACTTACTTCCACCAAAGTTCAGACCCCTTAATGCATGTCCATCCTTAAAATCCAATCTCTCTGGAAAATCGAATGAAATAGGAACCCTCTACTTTCTAGCCTCTAAACTGATCAAACTTGTCATTCCTGATAATTTATTTGTTTAAAAGTGCAAGGAAAGCGTTCACAGTGGCAGCATTACGAGTTGGCTTAGCAGGTTTCCGCCTTCCCCCATCTCCCAAGCACCTCCAATAAGCTACAATTGAAATAATCAAGAACGTGCTTAGGATGTTCGCAAAAACACAACTCTTAAGACTCCAACTCCAGTCTCCGCCTCCCAACGAGATTACTGCATAAGTACCTCCTACAGCAGAAATTCTAGTTCCCTCCTTAGAGGACCAGGAAGAATTCTGGAGCTTTGGGCCCTTCCTTTCTGCCCCTGGTAGAAACACACAACACTAGATTTGTTCCTTACTAAGGCAGGAACCCTGACCACATCTCCCTCTCCAAACAAGAACCAGCCGCCCCACTCCTTACCGCTTTCCCAACACCCTCCCCAAACACAAACCTAGGGAGCAAACCCCTCTCAGGCGCTCAGTCACTACATGGAGCCCGTCCAGTAGCCCTTTCCCACTCAGAGATAGGCCCATCTCCTTTATCTTTCCCCAAACTCTGAGAGCCACACCCCCTTCTACACTGAAAGCGTAGGGACGCGCCACCGTCGCCAATACCCCGCCCCCAAACACCTGATAGACCCAGCTCCCCTGCTCTTCCCTCCAACGAGCGCTCCAGGAGCCGCCTAAGCCAACTCCCCTGGGTCTTTACCGAGTCTCTGGTGGGGGCCGAAGCTCGGGTCGTCCGGAGGTCGCGGCGCCAGCACGAAAGGAACCACGCTGGTCAGGAATAGGAGAGACTGCCTCATGTTCCCGGCCCGGCTACCGGCTCCACCTCTCTGGGCAGCCTTCGCCTGACGGGGGTTCGGAAAACTGCTCACATCGGGGGAGGACGGGATCCGCCCGGCCCGGCCCGGCCCCTCAAACCTCTTTTCCCTCCCGCGCCGCCTACTGGGAAGATTCTACCGCCAGGCTCGACGCCCCCGGAAGTGCAGGTGGCGTTACCAGAGGCCGGCTCAGCCCGCTTCCGGCCGCTGCTGTTTCCCCCGCACCACCCACAGCCGGAAACCGGCCGCCGCGCGGCATCACGGGAGGCTCCGCTTGCCACGCCCCACGCCGGTGCGCCGCGGGTCTCTGGTCGGCTGCCGCGTTCGGCCCCGCCCGTGGCGTCCAGCTGGGACTCGCCTGGCGCCTTACTGGACACAGATGTAGACGTCGCACCTCCACCCAGTCCGGCCTGGCCTTTGTCCCCGGGTGACCGCGGATTGGGGAGGCGGGAGCTAGCGAGCAGGCCCTCAGGCGCGTCTGCCACCTCCTTTGTCTTGGTGCCCATGTCTGGTTAGGATCCCTGCTGTCCATTTTATTAAAGGAGCTGTAAAAAGCGGCCTGGGGCCCAGCGACCGGCCCACGGCGGACGAGGAGGCGCGACTAGCCCGTTGCTGCAGGGTCTCTGCCCAGTGTGCTCAGGTGGGAGGGCGGGGACATGAATCGAGCCAAAGAGTGCCCTGCGGACGGAGACCCCCCGGGCCCCGAACCTGTGCCCCGAACCTAGCCTCCGAAGCCCTCGCCACTCGCCAGCTCCTGCGAGACGAGCCTTCTGAGCGCAGCTCAGGCATCTGGTTCAGGGTCTGACCGCCAGAGTCGTCTGAGGCCTCCATCCGTCTGTTTTCACGAAGAAGGCTCTGGGGGGACTAATAAGCACTTCCTGAAGGCACATTTGCTCCATGCCCCTGCTGTAGGGAGTGGGTCTGCAGACATTTCAACAAATAGAATCCTGGGACCTTACCTGTGAGTACAAGAGCTGGAATCTTCCCACCAACTTCTTAAAATTCAATCCTATACTTGGTCCATTTAACTTAGACTGGAAATTTCCCAAGGCAGTTTGTTTTGCAATCTTTTGCATGATTTTAGCTCTGTATAGTTTAGTGTTTATGGTACTGAATAAAAGTCTAAAAACGTTGGGCACATGTTGCTGTTTTATTTAGTTCAACCAAAGTTTATAAAAGTAGGACGTAATATGTTTTCCACTTAAGAGTGAGACAGCCTTTATTATGAAATGGTAAATTGTTAGGAATAAAATACTAGTCCTATTCAAGTTTCAAGCCTTATTCCTAATAAAATACTCAAAACTGTGGTTAAAATTTATGTTAATGGTGGTTTGCCGCAGTAAAATAGCTTCTTTTTCAACAATACGTTGTTGGCTAAAATCAACCAGACCTGGTCTGTACATCTGAGATATAAAATATATTAAACATACTCAGTGGCATACCTAATTAAAAAGTAAGCAAAATTTCACATGCAAATTGTATACAATCTTTAAAAATTGTATTCCGTAAGAATGTGACATTTGAGTATGGTTTTTGGGGGGCTTTTTTTGGTGTACAATAATAATGTCATCTGGTTTCTTTTCTGAACATCCAGTCACCATACTGTCCGGCTTTTAACTTTAGTAGATAGTAGATTGTTATTTTGGTATCCCCAACAGCTCTTGTACAGTGCCTTGCTCATAGAAGGTACTTAGCTGGTTAGTAAATGCCGTTTAGAAAAAAAAAAGCTCCCGATTCATTTTCTTTTCTTTTCCTTTTTATTTATTTATTTTTATTTATTTTTGGTTTTGAGACGGAGTTTTGCTCTTGTCACCCAGGCTGGAGTGCAATGGTGTGATCTCGGCTCATTGCAAGCGATTGAACACCACCTGGTTTTAAACGATTCTCCTGTCTCAGCCTCCCAAGTAACTGGATTACAGGCGCCTGCCACCACGCCCGGCTAATTTTTGTATTTTTAGTAGAGATGGGGTTTCACCATGTTGGCCAGGCTGGTTTCAAACTCCTGACCTTAGGTGATCC
Source organism: Mandrillus leucophaeus (assembly GCF_000951045.1). NCBI lineage: Eukaryota > Metazoa > Chordata > Mammalia > Primates > Cercopithecidae > Mandrillus > Mandrillus leucophaeus. The sequence continues at coordinate 4,451,539 of NW_012107808.1, read as the reverse complement.
ACCTGCCTCGACCTCCCAAAGTGCCAGGATTACAAGCGTGAGCCACTGCGCCTGGCCTGAATAACCAGAAATCCTAGATTTCCAAGGGCATTCCAAATTTCAGGTAATCTTTTCAATTCACAAATCAGGACCCAAATTATTCCAATTTGCAGTTCATCTTTCATTTATCAATTGTGCATACTTTTAAGATAAAAGAGCACCACGTGGGGGAGATAAAGAGCCAAAGGAATATGGTAAGAGGGGGCACTGGACAGATTAATTATTTTGTCTTTTTTTTTTTTTTTTTTGAGATGGAATCTTGCTCTGTCGCCAGTCTGGAGTGCAGTGGCGTGATTTCAGCTCACTGCAGCCTGTGCCTCCCAAGTTCAAGGGATTCTCCTGCCTCAGCCTCTCGAGTAGCTGGGACTACAGTTACGCACCACCACGCCCAGCTAATTTTTGTATTTTCAGTAGAGACGGGGTTTCACCATGTTGGCCAGGCTGGTCTGGATCTCCTGACCTCGTGATCTGCCCGCCTTGGCCTCCCAAAGTACTGGGATTACAGGCGTGAGCCACCGCGCCTGGCTCTGCTTTATCTTTTGAGACAGGGTCTTGCTCTGTAGCCCAGGATGGAGTACCATGACACAATCAGAGCTCACTGCAGCCTCGACCTCCTGGGCTCAAGCAATCCTCCAGCCTCACCCTTCTCAGTAGCTGGGACCACAGGCATGCACCACCACACCTGGCTAATTTTTACATTTTTTTAATAGAAATGGAGTCTCGCTATGTTCCTCAGGCTGGTCTCAAACTCCTGGCCTCCCAGAGTGCTGAGCCACTGCACCCGGCACCAAAATAATTTTTTAAAACTATATACCCCCTGGCTGGGCATGGTGGCTCACGCCTGTAATCCCAGCACTTTGGGAGGCCGAGGTGGGCAGATCATGAGGTCAGGAGATCAAGATCATCCTGGCTAACACGGTGAAACAAAAAATTAGCCAGGCGTAGTGGCATGTGCCTGTAGTCCCAGCTATTCGGGAGGCTGAGGCAGGAGAATCACTTGAACCTGGGAGGTGGAGGTTGCAGTGAGCTGAGATAGCGCCACTATACTTCAGCCTGGGCGACAGAGGGAGACTACATCTCCAAAACAGAACTATATACCCCCTAGGTATATCTTTAAAGTTTTTCATCATTAATGTAGTAGTAGCAAAGTTTGAGACTTTCAGCATAAATACTGACCTTTAAAATTAAAGCTGTTAGGTCATTATTTTAAAGTTTTCCAATAGAGTATAAATACCTCAAAGACTTGACAGCCACAGTGGTAGCCCAGCCTCCAAGATGGCCCCCATTGACACCTGCTTCCTCTTCTACACTGAGCCAGAGTTGGTCTGTGTGACCACTAGCATGCAGGCGAAGTGATGTCACTTCTGAGGTTAGGACACAAGAAACTGTGTCCTCCATCTCAGGTGCTCTCTTGCTTGCTTGTTTCCTTTTGTATCACACACTCTGGGGGAAGCCAGCTTTCATGTCATGAGAACACTCAGGAAAGCTATGGAGAGGCCCAGTAGAACAGGTCAGCAGCCACAGACAGCAAGGAGCTGCCAAAGACTCTGAGTGAGCTTGGGAGGAATTCAGCCCCAGGCAAGCTTTCAGATCGCGGCAGCCCCTAACCTACAGTCTGACCACAACTAAGCTCCTCCCAGATTCCTCAGCCTCCGAAGCTGGGAGATAAATGTTTGTGGTTCTAAATCTCCTAAATTAGGGGTAATATGTCACACAGCCACTATCATCTGTTCAAAAAAATATGTAAACAAGTTGACCTGATCCTGGATTCTTAACACCTGAAGTGATGCTTTTCATTTAGGATTTAATAAAGATAATTAAAAATATTTCTTGAGGTTCCCCAGTCCCATGCTGTGGAATGAATTATTCATAATTTAGATACTGCAAGTGAATTTAGGAGTAAACATTTGCAATTATTAAACACATATAGGCACATATGGTTCTGCAGTTAACTACCAAACCCACACAAGTATTGGTAAAACCTTGTCTAAATGACAAGAGAACGAACTGGTTCTGGCTGGGTTTTTTGTTTCCTTCTGTCTATTTCTCTAGCTCTATTTCTCTTATTAGCCAATTTTGTCTTACACCAACCCCACCAGTTCTTGTAGATGGATAGAGCCATCCTCACTGTTTCTAAAATGCTAATTATTCCTACATTTGTATGTTTTTTTGCTAATGAACAAATCTGTGTAAAGCAATCCCTTTAAGAATGAGTCAACCCACAAATAAGACAACAGATGCCACTTAATGAAAAATAGGACTTTATACAAAGTCGTGTACCAAGAACGCTAGTTTCCAAAGTTTTAGTTAAGAAATTTTAACCTATTTTAGAAAAAAAAATCAATCACTTTTTTTTTTTGAGACGGAGTCTTGCTCCGTTGCCAGGCTGGAGTGCAGTGGCACGATATCAGCTCACTGCAGCCTCGACCTCCTGGGCTCCACCTCCCGGGTTCAAGTGATTCTCCTGCCTCAGCCTCCTGAGTAGCTGGGACTACAGGCATGTGCCACCACGCCCAGCTAATTTTTGTATTTTTAGTAGAGATAGGGTTTCACCATATTGTCCAGGATGGTCTCGATCTCTTGACCTTGTGATTCGCCCGCCTCAGCCTCCCAAAGTGCTGGGATTACAGGCGTGGCGTGAGCCACCACACCTGGCCAAAATCAACCTTTTAGAAAGATTATAAATACGCACGGGACAAAGCAGAGACATTTGCAGATCCTTGCTGATGAGCAGATGTTTTTTGGGGGAATTTTTTTTTAATTTTTTTTGTTTTGTTTTGTTTTGTTTTTTGAGACAGTCTCGCTCTGCCACCCAGGCTGGAGTTCAGTGGCGCGATCTCAGCTCACTGCAGGCTCCGCCTCCTGGGTTCACACCATTCTCCTGCCTCAGCCTCCCAAGTAGCTGGGACTACAGGTGCCCACCACCACGCCCGGCTAATTTTTTGCATTTTTAGTAGAGATGGGGTTTTACTGTGTTAGCCAGGATGGTTTAATTGTTATAAAGTCTCTTCTTTCTTTCTTTCTTTTTTTAGAGACAGGGTTTCACCATGTTGCCCAGGCTGGTCTCGAATTCCTAGGTTCAAGCGATCCAACCACCTCAGCCTCCTAAGGTGCTAGGATTACAGGTGTGAGTCACCACATCCCACTGATACGGGCCACCATTGTGTGCAGAAGTACCATACATCCTACGTATTGTATGCCATATAAAATATGGAGCTGTGTCGGTTCTTTTCCTTCTTAAATCCCTGCCTCTCTCCCTTGAGATCTCAGGGTAATTGAACCACATGAATAACTGAACATAGAGGGCAGACTAGATAAAGAGAACAAATGGAAACTTGTGCTGGTTTGAAATTACCTCAGGTCTGAAGTGGCCAGAAGTCATTACTCTGGGGTTGACAGGCCCCAGAGAGGAGACTCACCAATTCCCCTCCAGTTCCACAGCAGCCAGAGACCTTAATTGAAGAGCTGTTCTACTTAGGGCTCTTCAGAAAAACCCAACTCAACTGTTCAATGTTTAAATTCTGAAAATTTTACTAACATTTCAAGAATTGTACCAAAGAGATACACATTATACCTGTGGCCTCAAAGGAATTATACCTAAAAGATAGATACATATATAAGCACACAAACACCCAAATGCATCAGGACAAATAAGGATCATGGATTTTTTTCACATTAACTTTTTGGGTTTGTGTTTTTTTGAGACAGGGTCTCTGTACCACCCAGGCTGGAATGCAGTAGCATGATCTTGGCTCACTACAACCCCTGCCTCCTGGGTTCAAGCGATTGCTTGTGCCTCAGCTTCCAGAGTAGCTGGGACTACAGGCATGCACCACCATGCCCAAATAATGTTTATATTTTTATAATAGTGGAGATGGGGTTTTGCCATGTTGCCCAGGCTGGTCTTGAACTCCTGGCCTCAGATAATCTGCCCACCTCAGCCTCCCAAAGTGCAGGGATTATAGGTGTGAGCTATCATGCCTGGCCCACATTAACTTTTTAATATAAATTTTAGATTTACCGAAAAGTTGCAGATAGTACGGAGTTCCTGTTTCCCCCGGCTTCCTAAATGTTGACCATGATGATCATGGTATGTTTGTTAAACTAAAAAAATAACATTGGAACAATACTAGTAACTAAACTGCAGACATTTGGTTTTTTTTGTTTGTTTGTTGTTGTTGTTTTTTGAGACGGAGTCTTGCTCTGTCGCCCAGGCTGGAGTGCGGTGGTGCGATCTTGGCTCACTGCAACCTCCATCTCCCGGTTCAAGCGATTCTCTTGCCTCAGCCTCCCAAGTAGCTGGGGCTACAGGCTTGCGCCACCACACCTGCCTAATTTTTGTATTTTCAGTAGAGATGGGGTTTCACCATATTGGCCACGCTGGTCTCGAACTCCTGACTTTAGCTGATCCACCTGCCTCGGCCTCCCAAAGTGCTGGGATTACAGATGTGAGCCACCACACTGGCCGGATTTTTTTTTAATGTGTCTTATGGTCTTTAAGAAATTATGAGGCCAGGCACAGTGGCTCATTCCTATAATCCCAGCACATTGGTAGACTGAGGAGGGATTGCTTGAGCCCAGGAGTTCAAGACCAGCCTGGGCAACAAATAAAAAAAATTAGCCAAGCATGGTGCCACATGCCTGTGGTCCCAGGTACTCAGGAGGCTGAGGCAGGAGGATCATTTGAACCCAGGAAGTCAAGGCTGCAGTGAGCCATGTTTGTGCCACTGCACTCCAGCCTGGGCAACAGAGTGAAACCCTGTCTCAAAATAAATAAATTAAATTTTAAATTGTGATAAAATACACATAACACAAAATTTACCGTCAACATTCCATACATTTATAGTGTTGTGCAATCATCACCACCATCTGAGTCCAGAACATTTTAATCACCCCAAAAGGAAACCCCATACCCACTAAACAGTCATTTGCCATTCCCCCTCTTCCCAGTCCCTGGAAACCACTGGACTGCAGTTTTGCCACTAATGTCCTTTTTCTGTTCTAGGATCAAACCCAGGATACTACACTGCATTTAGTTACATTAATGTTTTACTCTTTAGGTCAAATAAAGCTATTTTAAATATTTCATTCTCGGCCAGGCACGGTGGCTCACGCCTGTAATCCTAGCACTTTGGGAGGCTGAGGCAGGTGGATCACCTGAGGTCAGGAGTTCAAGACCAGCCTGGGCAACATGGTGAAACCCCATCTCTACTAAAAGTACAAAAATCAGCCGGGCACGGCAGCATGTGCCTGTAATCCCAGCTACTTGGGAGGCTGAGGCAGGAGAATCACTTGAACCTGGAAGGCAGAGGTTGCAGTGCCAAGACTGTGCTATTGCGCTCCAACCTAGGCAACAGAGTGAGACTCTGTCTCGAGGAAAAAAAAAAACAGAAAACCTCTGCAGAAGCAATGGTTAATATACTTACTTGGTGTTTGAGGAAACTGTCCAGTTCAATCCCTTACTCTCTGGCCTTTGAACTAGTCCCTCACTGCCACTCCCATAATACCTAAAGTGACTTTCTTACCTCTGCTTCCTCTCCACCAGTGCTGCTACCTGTCTTCCGTAGCACCAGCTAAATGTCTCCTATCCATGGACTTTTTCTTGGTTTTCTTATAGTTCATCCTTCATTTTATCCTGCATTGTTGTCTCTTGATGGTATTTTGGTATTTTCTACCAAAGCATAAGTTCCTAAGGTAAGGACCCTTCCATATCAAATAAGTGTTCTGCATAAGGCAATTAACAGTATTTATGAAACAAATATCATTATCGGACATACAGCCAGATACCTCACAATTTCCGCCATTTAAATAAATGAGACAATGCAATGCTTATAGCAGGTAGAATTGTGTCCCCCTCCCCCACCCCAAGAAAATAAGTTTAAGTCCTAACCCCTGGCATTATGAATGTGATCTTATTTGGAAACAGGGTCTTTGCAGATGTAATCAAGTTAAGATGAGGTCATACTGGATTAGGCTGGGCCCTAAATCCAATGACTGATGTCCCTGTAAGAAGAGAAGTGACACAGAGACACACAGGGAGAGCACCGTGAGATGATGGATGCAGAGATTAGAGTCGCACACCTACAAACTAAGGAACACCACAGAGCGCCGCGACACCAGAAGCCAGGCAGAGGCGAGGAAACACTCTTCCCCTGGGTCTTCAGAGGGAGCATGGGCCTGCAGACACCCTGATTTTAGACTTCTGGCCTCTGGAACTGAGATAATCAATTTCTCTTGGTTTTTATTTATTTTTATTTTTTATGTTTTGGTTTGTTTGTTTTGTTTTTTTGAGACAGGTTCTCTCGCTCTGTCACCCAGGCTGGAGTGCAGTGGCACCATCTCGGCTCACTGCAGCCTCGATTTCCTGGGTTCCAGCAATACCCCCACCTCAGCCTCCTGAGTAGCAGGAGCAGGCACATGCTAGCCACCATGCCTAGCTAATTTTTTTAGTTTTGGTAGAGACAGGGTTTTTCCATGTTGCCCAGGCTAGTCTCAAGCTCCCGAGCTTAAGCCATCTACCCACCACAGCCTCCCAAAGTGCTGGGATTACAGGTGGAGCCACCGCACCTGGCCATTTCTCTTATTGTAAGCCATCCAGTTTGTGACAACTTATCACAGCAGCCCTAAGAAAACATTACAATGCTCATGGAACACAGCCTAAGGTTACCTCCCCTTCTGCCCTTCTGCCTTTTCTCCTGAAATTCCTCTTGCCTGGAATATCTTTGCTGTATGTATCCAGCTATGAAAAACCTTCTCTGGCATCTGAACATTCTGATTTGTAGATTGCAGGTCTCCATCATTTTTTAGTAGTCTTAATCTTGTAAAGATCCCATTTATTTTATCACAGTTCTGGAGGCCAGAGTCCAAAATCAAGGTGTCAGTTATGCAAATATTTGGTCCTTCAAAGCCATTCTTTGGGGTGATGGAGTCAGGTAACCAGCAGAGAGCAGGGAGACCATAAATTTACATCTTTTTCTACTCATGTCTACTTCTGAATTCTGATAGTAAATCTCTTGTGATTTAATCATTATTCTTTTTTGCTTTTGAGACAGGGTCTAGCTCTGTCACCCAGGCTGGAGTGTGGTGGTGTGAACATGGCTCACTGCAGCCTCGACCTCCCGAGCTCAGTGATCCTCCCACCTCAGCCTCCTGAGTAGCTGTAACTACAGGTGTGTGCTACCACGCCCAGCTAATTTTTTTTTTTTTTTTTTGAGATGGAATCTCACCCTGTTGCCTGGGCTGGAGTGCAGTGGCGCGATCTCAGCTCACTGCAGCCTCCACCTCCCGGGTTCAAGCAATTCTCCTGCCTCAGCCTCC
>NW_012107808.1:4436363-4444113 GCF_000951045.1 Mandrillus leucophaeus | reverse complement strand
GCTGGGATTACAGGCATGAGCCACCCTGCCTAGCCAATTTTTAAATTTTTTTTGGTAGAGATAGGGTCTTGCCTTGTTGTCCAGGTTGGTCTCGAACTCCTGGGCTCAAGCAGTCCTCCCGCCTCAGCCTCCCAAAGTGCTGGGATCACAGACATGAGCCACTGTGCCTGGCCTGATTTAATTATTCTTCTTCACCGGATCCAGTTTTCTCCATGAAGTCCTGAGACCAAGTCATAGTAGGCTTAGACCCAAATGTGTGCTGCTCCTCTCCCCCCATGCTCTTTGCTTCTGTTCTTAGCTTGGGGTTCCTCCTTGTCTTGCGCCAGACATACTGTCAAAAGAAAGCTTGGCATCGGGCTCACTCCATTTAAAGAACCTTATTCTGTGAATCTATCACAGGAAAATAAAATATAGTAACTCGTTAACAGTTTTGAATGATTTGTTCTTTGCTTTTTGGCAAATTTCAGTTTATCCTTGCTAGAGGGAAAACAATAAAATCCACAAGTAATTCCCAGTTTTCAACCTAGCCCAGCAATTTAACCTCCTCACTCACTTTGCCAAGACTACTATCAAGTAGCTGTGTGCCTGGCCTGCTTTCCTTCTCTCCTCTCCCTGGTCCTGCCCATTGACAGGGAGCCTCTTGCGAGTCATAAGATGACCAAGAGATCACACAGAGAGAGACTGAAAGAAAAGCAGCAAATCCTGGGTAATCAAGGCCCTAAATGGAAAATGTCAGGATCTTGGGGGAAGTGGCTTTTATATCTTTGAAACTGCTCAGTAATTTTCCAGAGAGATGTTGGTTGGGACCCAGAGGAGTTGTGCCCCGCCCACAGTTAGTGCTCAATAAGTTTATTAAGTCAAGAAACAAATTTAGGCTTGGTGAGTCCTGGTTGATGACAGGTAAGCCCCTCCTTCTTATACATGAACGGATCATTTACCCACCTGGCTTAGGAAAAAGAGGCGGTTATCAGGTTGTTAAGAATCAGGGCTGGGTCCAGGGCCAGGGCCGGGCGTGGTAGCTCATGCCTATAATCCCAGCACTCTGGGAGGCCAAGGCGGGTGGATCACTTGAGGTCAGAAGTTTGAGACCAGCCTGGCCAACAAGGTGAAACCGTCTCTACTAAAAATACAAAAATTGGCTGGGCACAGTGGCTCATGCCTATAATCCCAGCACTTTGGGAGGCCGAGGCAGGCAGATCACCTGAGGTTGGGAGTTCAAGACCAACCTAACATGGAGAAATCTTGTCTCTACTAAAAATACAAAATTCGCTGGGCATGGTGCCACATGCCTGTAATCTCAGCTACTTAGGAGGCTGAGGCAGGAGAATCGCTTGAACCTGGGAGGCAGAGGTTGCAGTGAGCCAAGATGGCGCCATTGTACTCCAGCCTGGGCAACAAGAGCAAAACTCCTTCTCAAAAAAAAAAAATAATAATAATTAACTGGATGTGGTGGCATGTGCCTGTAATCCCAGCTGCACGGGAGGCTGAGGCAGGAGAATCGCTTGAACCTGGGAGGCAGAGGTTGCAGTGAGCCAAGATGGCGCCATTGTACTCCAGCCTGGGCAACAAGAGCAAAACTCCTTCTCAAAAAAAAAAAATAATAATAATTAACTGGATGTGGTGGCATGTGCCTGTAATCCCAGCTGCACGGGAGGCTGAGGCAGGAGAATCACTTGAACCTGGGAGGCAAAAGTTGCAGTGAACCAAGATTGCACCACTGCACTCCAGCCTGGACAACAGAGCAAGACACCATCAGGAAAGAAAGAAAGGAAAGAAAAAGAACGAAAGAGAGAGACAGAAAGAGAAAGAGAGAGAGAAAGAAAGAGAAAGAAAGAGAAAGAAAGAAAGAGAGAAAGAAAGAAAGAGAAAGAAAGAAAGAAAGAAAGAAAGAAAGAGAAAGAAAGAAAAAGAAAAGAAGGAAAGAAAGAAAAGAAGGAAAGAAAGAAACAAAAAAGAAAAGAAAGAAAGAGAGAAAGAATCTGGGCTGGACACAGTGGCTCATGACTATAATCCCAGCACTTTGAGAGACCAAGGCAGGAGGATCACTTAACCCCAGGAGTTCAAGACCAGACATAATGAGACCCTGTCTCTACAGAAAATAAAAAAAATTAGCTGGGCGTGATGGTGCATGCCTGTGGTCACAGCTACTCGGGAGCCTGAGAGGTCAAGGCTGCAGTGAGCCGAGATCGTGCCACTGCACTCCATCCTGGGTGACAGAATACAACCCTGTCTCAAAAAAAAAAAAAGACCCTGCAGACCCCCTGCCTTGAGGACAGTGGCATTCACATTGCAGCTATTGTGAAAAATGTCCCTAGAATTTACACGCTACAAGCTAACAGTGGCATTCCTACTGGGAGCCAACAGGTCAGGGTCTAGGATCCTGATCAATGAGATCTGCTTATGAAAACATCTTAAAATCTAGACTACAGAAAAAAGCACTCTTGTTTCCATGCTGTTCAGATTATGTATGCAAAATGAGTAAGAACTGCCTGTCCGGTGTGCCTCTCTGCCAATACAGGGCTTAGAAGTCCCCTAATTCTATTTTGTTTTGTTTTGTTTTCTGAGACAGGGTCTCACTTTGTTACCCAGGCTGGAATGCAGTGGTATGAACATGGTTTACTGCAGCCTCGACCTCTCGCACTCAAGCGATCCTCCCACCTCAGCCCACAGAGTGGCAGGGACTACAGGCACATGCCACCACGAGGTTTTGCCATGTTGCCCAGACTGGTCTTAAACTCCTGGGCTCAAGCGATCCTCTGGCCTCAGCCTCCCAAAGTACTAGAATTACAGGCGTGAGCCAGAAGTTCCCTAATTCTGATATGTGTGGTCACTATGCATTTCTGTGCTTTGCTTCCAAAGGACTGATCACCTTGAAGAACCAGAACATGAAGAGGTTATGTCGGGGGAACATTACCATTTATTTATTGGCTTACTCTGAAAGACAAGTAAGTTAGTGCAGAATCACAACATTGGCTCATTATTGGTATCCTGGGCAGCCTGCATTGTTTGATCATCATGTCTATCTAGTTACGTATTGATTTATTTACATTCTGCTTTGTTCAAGAAAGAATTTGAAAGCATACATCCATTAAAACCTTCAGTTAGGCTGGGCAGTGGCTCACACCTGTAATCCCAGCACTTAGGGAGGCTAAGGCAGGAGGATTGCTTGAGCCCAAGAGTTCAAGACTAGCCTGGCAACATAGCAAGACTCCATCTCAAAAAATAGTATAATAAAAATAAAAACTTCAGTTAATAACATAGATGTGTATTTGAAATATACAGAGGAATGTGGTTGCCATCTAGTCTAATGATGTTTTCAAGCCCTTGTGTTCTTTTTCTTTTAGCTATAGCTCCCTGTCTGCAAAATAAATCTTTTGCAGAATCTTATTGTATAAAATTGGTCAAAGCAGAGCTATTGGGTTTGAAGTACTCCTGAACCATCTCATAGAACCCTATGTCTTCCTGGAGTTTACAGAAAAAGAGATTCAGGGATTTTGCCAAAGCATACTGCAAGTCAGGGGCAGGAATGACAGCCCAGACCTCCTGGTTTCCAGTCCAGGGCTCAGCTGCCTAAACAGTGGCATCTCTTCAGGCAGGCCCTGGCAGAGGCAGCTTAGTATTTTTATTTTACTTCTTTTTTTTGGTAGAGACAGGGTCTTGCCATGTTGACCAGGCTGGTCTCAAATTCCCGGCCTCAAATGATCCTCTCACCTTGGCCTCCCAAATTGCTGAGATTACAGATATGAGCCACTATGCCCAGGCTAGTTTTGTTTTTGTTTTTGTTTTTTAAAGAAACTATCTTGCTCTGTCACCCAAACTGGAGTGCAATAGCATGATCACAGCTCACTGTAGCCTGGAACTCCCCAGCTTAAGTGATCCTCCTACCTCCTGAGTAGCTGGGACTACAGGCACATGCCACCAGGCCTGGCTGTTTTCTATATTTTTGTAGATACAGGGGTCTCACTATGTTGCCCAGGCTGGTCTTGAACCCCTGAGATCAAGCGATCCTCCTGTCTTGGCATTCCAAAGTGCTAGGATTACAGGTGTAAGCTATTGTGCCCAGGCCTCCAGGCTGGTTTTTGACTGCCACCTGACAGATGAGTTTGTGATCCAACATTTGCTAGTAACAGGATCATCCACCCAGCACAATACTCAAAAGGAGCAGCTGGAAGGCTAGTCATTCACTAACTGCCACCTCCAGTGTCTCAATAACGAGGCATTCAAGTTGAGCATTTAAGGCAAAATTCAAAGAAATGAGACATCTATTTTGGGAGACATGAGAGGGCACAATGCTTTCCTACACAGATGAGAGCTCTTAACGCTTTGTGAGGTAGAGGGCTATTTGCCCTTAAGAAAATAGGCGGATGAGGCCAGGCACGCTTACACCTGTAATCCCAGCACTTTGGGAGGCCAAGGTGGATGGATTGCTTGGGCTCAGGAATTTGAGACCAGCCTGGGCAACATGGCAAAACCTCATCTCTACAAAAAACACAAAAATTAGCCAGGTGTGGTGCTGTGCACCTGTAGTTCCAGCTACTTGGGAGGCTGAGGTGGAAGGATCACTTGAGCTCAGGGGGTGGAGGTTGCAGTGAGCCGAGATTGCACCACTGCACTCCAACCTGGGTGACAGAGCTAGACCCTGCCTCAAAACAAACAAACAAAAAACCCTGGCCTGGCACAGTGGCTCACGCCTGTAATCCCAACACTTTGGGAGGCCAAAGTGGGCAGATCACTTGAGGTCAGGAGTTTTGAGACCAGCCTGGCCAACATCGTGAAAAACCATCTCTACTAAAAATATAAAAAATTAGCTGGGCATGGTGGCAGGTGCCTGTAATCCCAGCTACTCGGGAGGCTGAGGCATGAGAATCGCTTGAACCTGGGAGGCGGAGGTTGCAGTGAGCCGAGATCATGCCACCGCACTCCAGCCTGGGTGAAAGAGTGAGACTCGGTCTCAAAAAAAACCCCAAAAAACAAAAACGAAAAACCCCAGAAAGTAGGGGAGTGGCACAGCTTAATTTGGGTATAATATAAGCACTCTTCATCTGATTTTAACCTATAAAGGACTGAGAAGAAAATCATTAGTACCCATTTTTACCTAAGAAGTAGTATATCCCCCCAAGCAATCAGGAACTTTCTTCGCTTAGGACTGAATAGGTTAGCAATAGGCTTTCCTTCACTTTAGGGAAGCTGCTCATTCTGCTATCTGGACCGTAGGAAGGAATTCATAGCTGAAAATTCAGAAGTCAAGGGCAAGCCAAATCTTCCAAACCCTTACCACTTAGGCCTTCTAGTCATGCACAAAAGGAACCAATTCAGGCTAAGCAGAAAAAGAGCTTACTGGAAGGCTATCTAGCAGTTCACACAATTGACAAGAAAGCTGAAACGCCAGACTCAGAAAACAGGAGTCATGGGAAATGGGCAGCGGAGACTCAGCTAAAGCCGTGCCCAGTGGTCTGGAAGGACATCACCACCAGCATTGCTACCATGAAACACAGCCTTCTAGACACCACTGGACTGTCCATATCACCAAGAGCATATGCTCAAACATTCCTGCATTCTTTAATCCCTTCCCTCAGGATTCTGAGTCCTGGGTGGGAGCATCCAGGCAGCTGAACTTAGTTCACAAGCCTGCATTCCAATGGCCAGGTGATGGGACTCGGGCTCTGTCTCCTGCTAAGACTCATACAACGGCACTGAGGAACAGAAAGTTTTCAGATGTTCGGTAGGCAAATATCAGCAATGTCCACTGGAGTTCCTTCTAACTTTAAGTCTTACAGCCAATTGATCTGAAAACAGGAAAAGGATGAGAAATAACTTGAATAGCATTCCAGGGACCATGCTGTAAAGAATCAGATCCTATCTCTGGTGAATCCCTCCAACCATCTCCTAAAGATCTGATTAATTTTGCAAAGCCATCACTAGCAAGGGAGACTAATGTCAAATGAGAATCCATTTCTCAGGCATTTCTTTTTGAGGCAGGGAAATGTACCAATCTAGTTTTTTTTTTTTTTTTTTTTTGAGACAGAGGCTCACTCTGTTGCCAAGGCTGGAGTGCAGTGGCACGATCTCAGCTCACTGTAACCTCTGCATACTGGGTTCCAACAATTCTCTGGCCTCAGCCTCTTGAGTAGCTGGGATTACAGGCACGTGCCTAATTTTTGTATTTTTAGTAGAGATCGGGTTCCACCACGTTGGTCAGGCTAATCTCAAACTCCTGACCTCGTGATCCGGCCACCCAATTTATTTTAAGATGGAGTCTCACTCTGTTGCCCAGGCTGGAGTGCAGTGGCACCATCTTGGCTCATTGCAACCTGTCTCTCGGATTTGAATCTTGACTCTTCATAGTTGAGTAACTTTGGACAAGTCCCCTAATCTGTAAAATATGCATCATGCTTCAAAGGATTATTTTAGAACTATATGAGATCATTTACGCATTTTGCATGCAACAAATATTTGATTACTCTTTGACAGACATTAGGCTAGGTAAACAAAACAGAAGGACCTTGTGCCTAGCACATAATAGGAACACAGTAGGTACCTCCTAAATGTACCTAGTTGTTTCATGCCTTTCTAGTATTTTAATTTTTTTTTCATTTTGAGATGAATTCTCACTCTGTCACCCAGATTGGAGTGCAGTGGTGTGATCTCGGCTTACTGCAACCTCCACCTCCTGGGTTCAAATGATTCTCCTGCCTCAGCCTCCCGAGTAGCCTACAGGTGTGTGCCACCACGCCCAGCTATATAAATATATTTATTTTAAAAAATATATTTATATATTAATATATATTTACATAAATATTTGTTTCACCATGTTGGCCAGGATGGTCTCAATCTCTTGACCTTCTGATTTGCCCCCCTCAGCCTCCCAGAGTGCTGGGATTACAGGCATGAGTCACTGTGCTAGGCTGCATAGTTCTTTAGAAATGTATGCAGTTTCTAGTAGTAATGAGAAGTAGTAATGAGAAGACATAATGTCTGTTACCTGCTTTGAAATATCTCAGCAAAGAAAAATAAATTATTGCATAATAAAGAATTAAAGGCTCGTCGCCATGGCCCATGCCCGTAATCCCAGCACTTTAGGAGGCTGAGGCGGGTGGATCACGAGGTCAGGAGTTCGAGACCAGACAGACCAACATGGTGAAGCCCCGTCTCTACCAAAAATACAAAAATTAGCCTGGCGTGGTGGCACATGCCTGTAATCCCAGCTACTCGGGAGGCTGAAGCAGAAGAATCACTTGAACCCGGGAGGCGGAGGTTGCAGTGAGCCAAGATCACACCACTGCACTTCAGCCTGGGCGACAGAGCAACAATCCATCTCAAAAAGAAAAAAAATAAGAAGAATTAAAATACTATAAAGGCATGAAACAACCAGGTACATTTAGGAGGTATCTACTGTGTTCCTATTATGTGCTAGGTACAAGGTCCTTCTGTTTTGTTCACCTAGCCTAATGTCTGTCACAGAGTAATCAAATATTTGTTGCATGCAAAATGCGTAAACAATCTCGTATAGTCCTATAACAATCCTTTGAAGCATTATGCCTATTTTACAGATTAGGGGACTTGTCCAAAGTTACTCAACTATGAAGAGTCAAGATTCAAATTCAGAGACATCTGACTTCACTTTCCTTCATAACAAGCATCTAAGGAAGTTCCTATAACTTTGGGAACTCCTATTAGCAGCTGGTTAAAAAAAAACTCCTGGGCCGGGCGCGGTGGCTCAAGCCTGTAATCCCAGCACTTTGGGAGGCCG
>NW_012107808.1:4432401-4434690 GCF_000951045.1 Mandrillus leucophaeus | reverse complement strand
GCTGGGATTACAGGCTTGAGCCACTGCGCCCGGCCAACCCAATTAATTTCAATTGGTGAAAAGGAAGACCCTAGAGCACAGATTTCAACAATGTGCTGGACTCAAACCCAAAATCCTTTGACTTATTTTTATTTTTTTTTAGGGATGAGGTCTCGCTATGTTGCCCAGGCTAGAGTACAGTGGCTATTCATAGGCACTATCATAGTGCAGGGTAGCCTTGAACTCCTGGCCTCATGATCCTGCCATCTCAGCCTCCCCTAGCAGCTGGTAGCTGGGACTACAGACACAACCAGCCCTCTGACATATTTTTAGTACTCAGATGTGAAACTCACCCGATCTTTACTTTGGCCTTCATTATTGAGGTTTCCTTAAAGCAGTGGTTCTCAAAGTACCAGGTCCTGATCAGCAGCATCGGCATCAATTTGTTAAAAATACAAATGCTCTATGGGGCCCTACCTCAGACCTACCAAATCGAAAATCCTTAGTCAAGACTTAACTGCTGGTAAGTGACTGAGTTTTTGGTCAAAGGCATTTCCTTTTAGCACTTGTTCTCTGGGTCCTGATTTTTCTTCACTTATTTCAACAGAATGACCTTTCCCATTGTATTCCATCAGAGAGTGCTAATTAGAAGCAAAACCACGGCTTAATTGTGTTTTTTTTTTTTAACTTCACATTCCCAAGTTACACAGTCATTTTCTTTTTGTGACTATGTCCTTGAAAATCTAGGGCAATAGGTCTGCTCAGTGTTGTTGATTCTCTCATCCACAAGACTCATTTCACTTTATTAGAACTTTCCAGTTCCAAAATTAGGCTATCCTGTTAACTTCCTTCCCACTTGAGTGTTCCACTACATATACTCCACAGCCCTTTACCCTTGGAAATACTTTCACACATTGGCTTGCAGGCTAGTTAGTCTACCTTTTATCTGTAAAAGGTAAAACGGAAACTCAGTGAGATTAAAGCCATAGCTATAAAGTAGTGAAGTTTAAAGTTCTAGTACCTAGTTCAGTCCCTGACTCATAACAAGCACTCAACATATTTAACAAGTATGTGAATGACCACAGAAGCCAGATCTTTGACTTCTAGGCTGGTTTTCTTTCTCTTTTTTTTGAGATGGAGTCTTACTCTGTTGCCCAGGCTGGAAGTACAGTGGCACGATCTCGGCTCACTGCAACCTCCACCTCCCAGGTTCAGGCGATTCTCCTGCCTCAGCCTCCCAAGCAGCTGGGATTACAGGCATGTGCCACCATGCCCGGCTAATTTTTGTATTTTTAGTAGAGACGGGGTTTCACCATGTTGGCCAGGCTGGTCTCGAAATCCTGACCTCAAGTGATCCGCCTGCCTTGGCCTTCCAAAGTTCTGGGATTACAGGCATGAGCCACTGTACTCAGCCTCTGGCTGGTCTTTTCTATCACTACATCACACCATCTCTCACGTTATATAGTTGTGGGAATAGACAAGTCTAACTCCAAAAAGGGTTAGTAATCTTGTCCCATTTATTTTCCTGGCTCCCAAGTTGTGGTGTTGCCACCAGTATCAGAACACAGTGGTCTTCAAAATCTTTTCAATGAATCCTCCGAGGTGCCTACCAAGTTCCAAAATAACTGAAAGAACATCACATACACAGGCTGAGTACAGTAGCTCACATCTGTAATTCCAGCACTTTGGGAGGCTGAGGTGGGAAGATTGCTTAAGACCAGGAGTTCAAGACCACTCTGGGCAACATAGTGAGACCTCGTCTCTACCCTCCCCCGTACCCCCCAAAAAAAGCACCATGTGTCAAGGAGAATGGCATGGCGGCATGGTTGAAACACAGAGCCTTATCTAAAGACCCAGAGGGCTAGAATGGAGAAAGAGCTCTCAGAACAAATTTCAGACGGGTAAAAAATCTGGTAATATCAGCAGAAAATGAGAAACAAATAGTCTGGCTTCCTTCAAGGACTAAAGGACCTGAATTACTCCCATAAAATGGTGGAGAGTAGAGTCCACAAGATAACTGAATGGCAGAGATCTTTGCAATGAATGCCAGCTTTCAGTACACACTTCCACAGAAAAGTGAAGGTTAATCTAAGCCTAATTAAGTGCTTTAACTTGTCTACGCCTCTGATAGTAGAAAGAAAATCAGGCTACACTGGAATTTAAATCTCAGTTGGACTTAAACTTTTTCTAGGTTTTTTTTTTTTTTGGGACACGGAGTTTCACTCTTGTCGCCCAGGCTGGAGTGCAATGGCATGATCTCGGCTTACTGCAACCTCCGCCCCCCGGGTTCAAGTGATTCTCCTGTCTCAG
>NW_012107808.1:4428882-4429971 GCF_000951045.1 Mandrillus leucophaeus | reverse complement strand
AAAAAAAAAAAAAAAAAACTCCTGGACAACATACTATACTATTTGAATCATCCTACTTCTTATGCGTTCCTCCAGGATGCACTCTTCTCCCATTCTGAAACTGAGAGTTCTCTTTATAGACTGTGTGTACTTCGTTCCTGGATTGCATCTGAGCTGCACCATGGAACAGCCTTGTGTTTTAGCATGTGTGATGTTTCATGTGTTCATTTTGTCTCCCCACACCATAAACTTGAGAGGCAAGGCCAGCTCTTTTATGTCTTCAAATGCTTTGCTTCCAAACACAGGATTGGAAATGGCCAACAAAGACTTAAATACTACTTCTCTATCCTTTTCACTATTCCATCTACTGGAAATTTAAGCAAGACTTGCAGAGATCACTTCAGGTTATCTGTCCCCCCACAAGAAACACTTGTTGTTTGGCCTGAAATAGTTTTCTGCTGATTCTTCCTCTACAGCCCTGAACCCTAAAAACAAATGAAATGCATCAACACAACACAATACTAAATGCCTACATATTATTTCTATTATGTCTTTAAAAAAAGAGTGAAAGCTTTTTCATGTTTGCTTTAAATCAACCACGTAGGAACTGGAGGGACTGGTGAAGAGGAATAGAGGGAACGAACTCAAATGCTCTAACTTGCAACAGGACAGTTGGGCTCTTTGACTCACCTGACCTTTACAACCATTAGCTAGCTCACAGGAAGCCCAAACAACTTGCTGAGCCTCCTGCCCATCCTCGGGATATATCCCTGACTTCCTGTCTCAAGCTTTAGGTCAGTCTCCCATCAACACTGACCTCACATGAATACTAAATGCAGATGTCTGACCTCACATTTCTCTGCCAGCCAGATCCCCGGCCTCTTTACCACAGAGCTTAAGAACCAGTTCTCAAAATCATCTCATTGGCATCTTTTCACATCATGAAATCTATCTGGTCAGGATTCGAATAAAACTGTATTTTTACTTTAATACAAGAGAGTCAATGTGGGCAGTGACTAAATAAAGGGGGTGGGTACAGAGTTAACACAGGCCTCGTATGCTGTTTTATATATATAACCCAATTAATTTTTTTTTTTTTTTTTTTTTTTT
>NW_012107808.1:4422407-4425778 GCF_000951045.1 Mandrillus leucophaeus | reverse complement strand
TAATCTCGGCTCATTGTAACCTCTGCCTCCCGGGTTCAGTGATTCCCTGCCTCAGCCTCCTGAGTAGCTGGGACTACAGATGCATGCCACTACGCCTGGCTAATTTTTGTTATTTTTAGTAGAGACGGAGTTTCACCATGTTGGCCAGCTGGTCTCAAACTCCTGACCTCAGGTATCTGCCCGCCTCGGCCTCCCAAAGTGTTGGGATTACAGGCATGAACCACTGTGCCTGGCAAAATGTGTAATTCTTTTACATGGGCAAGTTTCTACTATTAAAAAAAAAATAACCATGACAAGGCATCCTAAGTGGCCTAGCTAGCAGTGGCAGCTACTACCCTCAGTAGCACGTCATAAGCAAGAGCAAAGTAAACATCCAAATAAAATGAACTAAGCCAGCTTGCCACAGCCCAGCGTTGCAAGTCTACAGTATGCAATTTCACATGTCAAATCAGCAAGAAAATTCCTAAAGTCTTTAGCTAAAATTACAGTAATTAAACAACTCTTTTGATAAGCACTTGAGTAAGAACCCCAGATATTCCTGAAGAAACTGTGTTACAGCTCAAAAGAATTTAGGAGCCTAGCGTAGTAAGGCCCATTGTATTGCCTGATTTTCACTCAGGGCTCAACCCAGTTTCAAGTCTGCTTAATAATTTGTATCCCAAGAAAGCCCTTATTAGCCTCTTTGCTAGCTGAATAAATTCTAACTCCACCATGGCTTCTGTGGAGGCCCAGGCTATGATATGTTGCAGAAATAGTGTCTGAGGACAAAGAACAGATAAAAAATTAATCTCTGCATAACCCGTTCAGCAATGTGTAATGAAAATATCACTCTCAAAAGTGGAAGTCTCCCCTTTCTTCTAAAGGGCATTAAGGGATACTCATGGCTCAGCGGATTCTGAAGTAGAAATAGTCACAGTGCTGTAGGCAGAAGAGACTCAACAATCCCATCATGAAAAAACCTCTAGAATTACTCACAACAGTAAAATTAGGACCAATTTACAGTCCTAGGACACGGATTGCAGAAACCTTTAAGACCATCCGTAAGAAATGGCTTTCACACTTATTTGAAATCAATTTTTGACATCACAACCCACTTTTCGTACATGTATAAACTCAAATTGGTTTCACAAAGTATAATTTCCTTTATAACATGCTACATATTTTCCCTTCTATTAAAAGTTGGCTGTCACCCATTAATTAAGTTTGTTACCAGTTGGTCATGACTAGAATTTTAAAAAGCACTGATCTATTGCTTTAATCTTAAAAACAAACAAACAAACAAACAAGGCAACATAACACAGTTGCTGAGAGTACCAACTTTGAAGTAGGACTGCCCAGGTTCAAGTCCTGACACCACTACTTGGCTATGAAGCCCAAGTCCTAGGTCATGTCACTAGCTTCAGTGCTTCAGTTTCCCCCTCCAGAAATCAGGAGAAACCTTCTAATAAAACTTTGTTATGAAACTGAGTTTTATTTGTGAAGATGCCTACACAACATTCCTATTAAGGAGTGAAGATGCTGGCCCCAAGATTCCATGTAGCTTGCCAGTGAGTGGGAAGCTTGGCCTGGGACCCTGGCTGATGGCCTTTCCACTATATTGCAGCATTGAGCATGCAAATAACATTGATTATATAAGGGCCTTCGGTGTAAAGCATGTAAAATAAATGCGACAAGCAATGCTGGACAATAAATGTTTATTTCCTTACTTTCGCAAAGCAACTAGAGGGCTCATGCCTTTAAAAAATAAAATAAAAACTTACCAGATAAATATGAACTAAAGCCTTCATTTTCTGAGTGGCAGGGAAAAATAAAAATGATTTTCATTGAGAATTCTTTTTAATGTAGCCAGTAGAGATTGAAATTTGGAGTTATTTGCCTCTGATTATTGTCTAGTTTCAGGCCAAACACTAGCTAGTTGCTAGGAGCTTGGGCAAGTCTGCAGTCTCTTTGGGCTCATTTCTGGAATCGTAAGATGAGAGTTAGGCCCAGGATGGCATAGCACTGCCCCTTTCGAGGTTTTCCCCAAAGGGCAAAACTGACAGACTAAGGGGAAAGTCAAAGAAAAGAAAAACAAAAACCATCTCCAAAGATGCTAGGAAAAAAAGATAAACAGCGTTATTTACTTGCTATAGTAAGGAGGGTGACGCACTCACAGCAGGCAACAGAGACACAGAAATGAACTTGGTATGGTATCTTGAGTTCAAACTCTAGTTGGCTACTTAATAGACACATACATAAATGTTTTTGTTTTAGGACAGGGTCTCGCTCTACCACTGGGGCTGGACTGCAGTGGTGCAATCACGGTTCATCACAGCCTTGACCTTCCGGGCTGAGGTGATCCTCCTACCTGAGCCTGGCAAGTAGCTGGGACTACCGGCGTACATCACCATGCCTGGCTAGTTTTTTTGTAGAGGCAGGGTTTTGCCATGTTGCCCACTGGTCTCAAATTCCCGAGCTCAAAAGATCCACGTGCCTTGGCGTCCCAAAGTGCTGAGATTATAGGCATGAGCTATGGCACAAGGCCCACATACCTAACTTTGAGCTAACAATTTTTTTTAATTTTTTTTTTTTTTTTTTGAGACAGAGTCTCGCTTTGTTGCCAAGGCTGGAGTGCAGTGGCGTGATCTTGGCTCACTGCAAGCTCCGCCTCCCGGGTTCATGCCATTCTCCTGCCTCAGCCTCCCTAGTAGCTGGGACTACAGGTGCCCACCACCATGTCCGGCTAATTTTTTTGTATTTTTAGTAGAGAAGGGGTTTTATCGTGCTAGCCAGGATAGTCTCAATCTCCTGACCTCATGATCCCCCCGCCTCGGTCTCCCAAAGTGTTGGGATTACAGGCATGAGCCACCACGCCCGGCCATAATTTCATCTTTTTCTGATCAGATGTTCTGTCACGTAAGGGCACTTGAGAGGATTAAATATGAACGTGCATAGTACATGACCAGGTACCAAAAAGACTTCAATAAACGTTGGATCCTTCTAACTGAAAGTGCTGTATAAACATGCTAAGGTGTTATAATTTTAGGGGAAGTCTCCAGCATTTCCTCCCGGGTATTATTACTTGCCCCCTTTAAAGCGTTAGCTCTGAAGGCATAACCTTTTTTTTTTTTTCTTTCTGAAAGAGACAGGGTCCTTGTGTTGCTCAAGCTGGAGTGCAGTGGCTATTCACAGGCATGATCATCAAGCACCACAGCCCCAAACTCCTGGGCTCAAGTGATCTTCCTACCTCAGTGTACCTGGTAGCTGGGACTACAGGGTCATGCCACTGCGCCTAGCTGGCATAGCCATTTTATTTTTTTTATTTTTTATTTATTTTTTTTGAGACGGAGTCTGGCTCTGTCGCCCAGGCTGGAGTGCAGTGGCGCAATCTC
>NW_012107808.1:4419679-4421202 GCF_000951045.1 Mandrillus leucophaeus | reverse complement strand
CATCTGAGGTCAGGAGTTCAAGACCAGCCTGGCCAACATGGCGAAACCCCATCTCTACTAAAAATACAAAAATTAGCCAGGCATGGTGGAGGGCACCTGTAATCCCAGCTCCTCAGGAGGCTGAGGGAGGAGAATCGCTTGAATCCATAAGGCAGAGGTTGCAGGGAGCCAAGTTTGTGCCATTGCACTCCAGCCTGGGGAACAAGAGTGAAACTCTGTCTCAAAAAAAAAAAAAAAAAAAGTAAACATGCAAAATTGCCTTTATCAGTTTAAAGTGAAAGTCTTTCTAAACCATAAAGAATGATTGTTACTTTAAAATATATAATGACATGAACCTACAGTGAGACTCATCATTGGACAAAAAGTCACGTCTGTTCCTGTAAAAGGCCTAATATTTCTGAATGAATGACTCAACTCCTAAAAATTAGCCCATCTCAAAATCAGTGACCAAGATTCTGCTCTTCTTAAATTTACTCTCCAGTTGTAGTTTTTATGCATCTTTAAATGGCCTTCCTAATATTTTTCACCATTTTTTAAAAAGTCTCTACTGACTTTTTAAAAAAGTCAGGCGCCCGCCACCATGCCCAGCTAATTTTTTGTACTGATACATGCTTAAGTTACAAGGTATAACTATATTCTACCAACCGTGTCAAAAGAAAACTTACTGATCTTCTTTGCCAACCAAAGATTAACAAATGAATGTACAAATATGTTGAAATAAAAACCTGATTCTATTCTCGTCAGTGTTAGAATGCAATTTTAAAAATTTACTACTATCTATCTAAATGCCATTTTAAAGAAAAAACTGCCAAGTAAGTTCTAACTACAAAATAGATGCAATGTTTAAAATTTCTGATCTCAGAAAGTAGTTTAAAAAGCTAAAGACAAAGCTCCTAGATTTAAATCCTCCCCCTACCCCAAAACTTTACTTACACTCTTTTCCTCAGGAAAGGCGTCCTCTCTCCTACTGAGTTCTTAGCAGTGTTCTATATCCTCTTCCTCTAGTGCAAGGAAGCCCAAAAAGCAGAGTCAAAAGGAGATACCACAGGCTGAGCCTGCTTTTAAAAGATGCAGAGTTTTTCTAAAGCAAGGAGACATTTCAAGTTGGGACAAAATGTTGAGAATAATTTTTTTTTTTGAGATACTCTGTCACCCAGGCTGGAGTGTAGTGGCATGATCTCCGCTCACTGCAACCTCCGTCTCCCAGATTCAAGTGATTCTCCTGCCCCAGCCTCTCAAGTAGCTGGGATTACAGGCCTGTGCCACCATGCCTGGCTAATTTTTGAATTTTTATTATTTTTTGAGACAGTCTTGCTCTGTCATCCAGGCTGCAGTGCTGTGGCATGATCTCAGCTCACTGCAACCTCTGCCTCCCAGGTTCAAGCAATTCTCCTACCTCAGCCTCCTGAGTAGCTAGGATTACAGGCGCCCACCACCACGCCTTGCTATTTTTTTGTTGTTGTTGTATTTTTAGTAGAGATGGAGTTTAACCATGTTGGCCAGGCTGGACTCGAACTCCTGAC
>NW_012107808.1:4413784-4414841 GCF_000951045.1 Mandrillus leucophaeus | reverse complement strand
AGGCGCCCGCCACTGCGCCCGGCTAATTTTTTCTATTTTTAGTAGAGACAGGGTTTCACCATGGTCTCGATCTCCTGATCTTGTGATCCGCCCGCCTCGGCCTCCCAAAGTGCTGGGATTACAGGCGTGAGCCACCGCGCCCGGCCAGCCATTTTATTTTTTGAGACATGGTCTCATTCTGTTGCTCAGGCTGGAGTGCAGTGGTGCAATCACTGCTCACTGCAGCCTCAATCTTTCGGGTTCAAGCAATCCTCCCACCTCAACCCCCTGAATAGCAAGGACTAAAGGTGTGCACCACCATACCCAGCTAATTTTTGTATTTTTCGTAGAGACGGGCCCGACTGGTCTCGAACTCCTAGATTCAAGCAGTCCACCCACCTCGGCCTCCTGAAGTACTGGGATTACAGGCATGAGCCACAGCGCTTGGCCAGCATAGCCACTTTAAAATGAAGTGTGGGTTAAGCAGTAAATTGGAAAGTTTGCCCCAAATTGGATTTCATGATGATCTTCACATCTACACAGTGGTGTCACTTAACAGGAATATGTTCTGAAAAACGTCTCATTAGGCGACTTCACTGTTGTGCAAATAGCACAGGATGCACTTAAACAAGTACATAGTAGACCCTACTACACACCTAGGCTATGCAGTAAAGCCTATGTTCCTAGGCTACAAACACATACAGCACGTTACCATACTAACTACTGTAGGCAATTTCAACAACACTAAATATTTGCTAAACATAGCTAAACACAGAAGATACAGTAAAAATCACCATTGTATATTCAGTCCTCGATAAATGTAAACTGTTCAGCTAAGTAACATTAATTCCAGAGAAGGCAAAGCTTACCAAATACAAATTCTACATGGGAGAGTCATAGAGATATAAGGCAGAATAAAACATGCAAAATTGTGGCCGGGCGTGGTGGCTCACGCCTGTAATCTCAGCACTTTGGGGGGCCAAGGTGGGCAGATCATCTGAGGTCAGGAGTTCAAGACCAGCCTGGCCAACATGGCGAAACCCCATCTCTACTAAAAATACAAAAATTAGCCAGGCAT
>NW_012107808.1:4361954-4409745 GCF_000951045.1 Mandrillus leucophaeus | reverse complement strand
CGGTTGAACCCAGAAGGCGGAGGTTGCACACCACTGCACTCTAGCCTGGGGGACAGAGTGAAACTCTGTCTCAAACAAACAAAAAAAAAAAAAAAAGAAAAAGAAAGGAAAACAAGTATAAATGAAGCCTTGTTTCATATTCACATTTTAGGATCAAGAATCCTACATAGCTATTTTTTCAGATTATCTTCTGACTTAAAAATAGTTCTCAAGTCATTCAGTCTCAGTTATTTTTACTAATCTGAGATCGGTTAGTAAAACAGCCATTGTGATACTACAAAACCAAAATTATTTTGAACTCACTAATAGTAAGATTGAATGTTTACCAACAGAAGTATAGAGTCCCCAACTTAATTTTTTGACTTTACAATGGTGCAAAAGTGACAGGCATTCAGTAGAAAGCATACTTCAAGTACCCATACAATGAATGTTTTTCACTTTCAGGGTTCAAAATTACATGAGAAATCCAACACTTTAGTATAAAATAAGCTTCATGCTCTTTGATCTTGCCCAACTGTAGGGCTAAGTGTTCTGGGCACATTTAATGTTGGATAGGCTAAGGTATAATGTTCATTAGGTTAGGTGTATTCAATGCATTTCTGACTTAGTATTTTCATCTTACAATGGATTTATCAGGGTATAGCCCCATTTTGAGTTGAGGAGTATCTGTATCTGAACTCTTACATTCCTTTTGAATATCCACTGAAGCACAATTCTAATAACAGCCAAGGCACTCACAATCACATAATTAACTCTGCTAGTTTTAAAATGTCCACTTTATTCCATATAACACTTAACCAGGTATCATTTACATCTGAGGAAGAGATGGCCCATGAAACTGATCTATAGTAAAACACTCTAAGAAATGCAGTCCAATTTTATACATTTCCAGGCATCCCTAGACAAGTGTGTCACAATGCACAATGCAGAAATATAGGTATCACTACTACATTTTACATAAAAGGGAAGTATCAATAAACTTTAGAAAGTAGTAAATTCACCTGTCCCTTAAAATATGGGTATGCAATTGTTACAAAGCCATAGTAAATGGTTTATAAAATGTAATTTTATTTTCTGTTACTCTGCTGTTACATAGGGCATAACATTTTCACAAGGCTTTTTTGGGACTACAGTCAATGATTAGCAACACACAATAGTGGTCCAACTCTCTAAATAACAATCACTAGACAAACTGGACACCCTCTCACATGTGCACAAATCTGCATGGAAAAGTACTAAAGGTTTAGACTTGGACTTGTGTACTTTATTTCCCCTTTCTAGTGTATTAAGAAATGACATGCACTTTAATTTGCCAAAAGCAATGTTTGTATTCTGGCAGCAACATGCTACTTCTATCACATAGTAAAGTGAATACCAGAACTACAAAGGCAGGAGGTGTAAGTGAATTTTTATTGGGAAGGGAGGTTGGCAACTTAAACAGCAGCAAATAAAGAGTGAATAAGGAAACTCCCTGTTGCCACAGATACACAAGACCTCCTTATGTGATATAGGAGCCATTTCAATTTGTGACCCCAGCCAGAGATGGCAAATGCTTTTCCATTCAATCTAATACTTCCGGATTCCTACTAAAAAGGAATACATTAAGAGCATGGAAAAGTTGCTTACTGAAAGGAAACCCCTGAAGAGTAAGGGAGGGAATGTAGAAATTAAGAAGTTATGTGGAACACTGTTTAAATTGTAATTAACTACATTTTCTTATCTTCACAGTAATACAAAACACAGTCACTTGCAGAACTGGTTCAGATTACTTAAATACCAGATACATTTTTAGTCCTCTACATAAGTGTTTGGGAGTTACTTATGTTTATATGAAATGAAGCTATTAATACTTTTCTACAGCAGTACTGCACACCAGGAAGGCCAAGACAAACACAAATCAAGGAATGAAGTTTTCCCAAAGCTGCAGTGTGAAAAGACTATAAACAGTTGATTCCATACACATGAATGGGTTTCTTTGCTATAGGAAATCCAAGTGGAATAAGGAATGGAGATGTGTAAAAAGGTTTCTTGAAGGAAAGAAGGATGACACCCTGTATGGATTTAGTTTTCAGCCCCTTCTGCCGCATCACATTCTTCTCCTGCACTGTCTGATGTCCAAAGCTAGAAAAAGAAGAATCATATTAAGTCATTATTTCTAGATTAGGCCATTACACTAAGTACTACTGTCATATCAAAAATAACTACAAGAGTAGTAAATTCCTCAATGGAGATCTTGACTAAGACTGAAGTTCTCTCTCAAAACCCCAAAGACCATCACATCCTTGCAGACCTTTCACTATGCATTTACAAAATGGCATACACACATGTCATTGGATATATGGTTTTATAGCTTCCTTTTTATTTAAAAAGCACTTGGCCAGGCACAGTGGCTAACGCCTGTAATCCCAGCACGTAGGGAGGCCAAGATGAGAAGATTGCATGAGGCCAGTTCAACACCAGCCTGGACAACATAGCAAGATCCCATGTCTACAAAAAATTTCAAAAACAAAATTGGCCAGGTACGGGGTGGTGTGTGCCTATAGTCCTAACTACTCAGGAGGCTGAGGCAGGAGGACTGCTTGAATCCAGGAGGTTGAGGCTGCAGTGAGCCATGATTACGAGACTGCACTCCAGCCTAGGTGACAGGGCGAGATCCTGTCTCAAAAAAAAAAGTAACTTTTTAAAAAAGGCACTCTACTTTCATAATAAGCAAAGTGACAGTCTTAGAATTTAATGCTGTCTCTATTCCCAGCAGCCCAATGCTCTTCTTGAAAGCACTACTGCAGTATTATTACAGACTAATAAAGCAAAACATTTTCACAGGGAGGAAAAAGCCACAATCATGGTTAACAATTTTAAAGTGTGTGAAGAGCTAAACTATAGCAAAAGCAGACTGACTTTGTGTTTCTCCAAGAATTAAACAGAAGTGGGTGATGGAAGCTACAGAGAAGCAATGTGTGCATGTATAGACAGGGTTCTTGAATGAGACAGAATGTTAAAACTAAGTGGATCTTCCATGATCTCTCTATTTTTAGGATAGAAAGATGAAGTGAAGAAGAGAAATATTTGTTGACTATAATTGTACTTTATTAGACCAACACCAAGACATTAGTGTTAATTTCAGAAAAGCTAGAATCTTACATAATCCTTAGGTTATTATGAAGATACTAAAATAAATAAAAATAAACAAAACAAAATCCCCCAAAGACCTGTCTCCATAATAGAGAAAACAAAACTGATTAAAAGATAGTTAGCTCCAAGGTATACATCTGGGAAGAGGTATAACTGCCTAATTTGCTCTTCCTCTGCAGAACTATTTGCTGATCATCTTCCACTGTCCCCTCACAACCACAGGGACTTCTTATGGCTAGAAACGCAGGGTCTTCATTCCCCTTTCAGTGGATGCATAAACACCCTATTCAGCAAAATTGAACAGACATGGTGCTAATTTAAAAAATACTATCTAGTAAATGATAAAGCACTAAACAAGGGGGCTGAGAGGACGAGATTTATATTAAAAGATTTGTTCCCTTCTTTTTCATTCTGTGAAGTCTAAGATTTTACCTATCAAATTTACTTGAACCTACAAA
Organism: Mandrillus leucophaeus; assembly: GCF_000951045.1. Lineage (NCBI taxonomy): Eukaryota > Metazoa > Chordata > Mammalia > Primates > Cercopithecidae > Mandrillus > Mandrillus leucophaeus. Next base: position 4,406,155 of record NW_012107808.1, on the reverse strand, counting down.
AGAATGTTAAAGTAAAGCGTAAGCTGTACTTTTTCTTGATTATTTCCTTTATCAATTGCCTATCTAAGAAGCAGGGAGAAAAAGACAAACAAAACAAGAGACTTTGGCCTAGAAGCAGAGAAGGAGTAAATTTAGGTACAGGTTTACTCCCTAAAAATTCACAAAGTAAACTTTTATTAGAACGAGGTACTTCCTGTGATTTTAAGAAAGCCTAGATATCTAGATAGTCCCTAACTGGCTATAGCTGATTTGCCCCAAATTATTGAAACTTTAGAAGCTCTCTTTATTAACATAATTTATCAACATCTTCATCCCAATGAAACAGTTGAGTTCCTATAATGCTACTTCTCAGGAAGGTCTGATAAAATGCCTATTCAGCTTGAAAACCTGCCTACAAAAATAATGTTCATCCCATAAAATACTAACACATATGTCATACTTTCAGTTCTTACGTATCTGCCCTAAAAGACACAAAGTCCAAAATAAAATATATTTTTGTTTCTGAAAAGGAAATAAAATTAAAGAGTAAACAACTCACTGTTAGGTTGTCTCTAAGCAACTGCATGATGAGGGTGCTGTCTTTGTATGAGTCTTCATTCAGTGTATCAAGTTCAGCAATGGCCTCATCAAAAGCCTGATAAATATTAATATCCATGGTAAAATATGTACATTGACAAAAACTGGTTATTCTACAATTACAAACCAATTTTACAAAATAAGTGAACACCCACCTTATGTTCTACCATCAACAAACTCAACAGAACCATTCTCTCACACTCTCAGTTTAAGAACTTATGAGTATAACTGGAATTCTATAAAACTATACATTTAAGTAAACAAGCATGTCTTGGTTCTTTCACAGGACAAACAGAACAGCAGTAATGCTTAATATACTTCTTTCCAATAAGTAGTAGTATTTATCTGTACAGTGTCCTCTTTATTCTCTCGTTTTGAGCCACTTTGAGGAGTGTGGCTAATGCACAGCTATTCTAGTAACCAAACCTGGCAGGCATGACTTTCCAATCTTTTAAGTTTCCTTCTTAATATCATTTATCCTTCTTTGATTACTCTGCTCAGTATGCTCTGTAGATGTATCACTGCTTATAATCATAGGGTAGAGTTCAGGTGTCAGGGGCAGGAATAAGGTAATCATGATGGTAAGAAAAAGAGGAGATTTCAAAATAAACATAGTAGAAATCATCCCTGGGTAACCAAGTAAAATACCTATAAATTAACATACCTGGTATCTCAAATAACTGTAGCTAAAGTAGGTATTTCCTGGACACACATCTTACCGTTTTAGCCAGCGTGCAGGCAAGCTCTGGGTTATTAAGAATCTCATAGTAAAATACAGAAAAGTTAAGAGCAAGCCCCAGGCGGATTGGGTGTGTGGGTTGCATCTCTTTCTTGCTTATATCAAATGCCTCTTGGTAAGCTCCTTGGGAATTATCTATCGTTTCTGTGAAGAGAAAAAAATAAGTGCAATATTAAAAATAACAATCCAGTGCATAGTACATTAACAACTTGAACATTCGCTACTAGCTCTTGGTAGAACCAAGATTTTTCTCTGTATGGGTCTTTTAAAATCGTGGTAGCTAACAAAAACCATTATCATGGCCAGGTGCAGTGACTCACACCTATAATCCCAGCACTTTGGGAGGCCGAGGCGGAGGGATCACTTGAAATCAGGAGTTCAAGACCAGCCTGGCCAACATGACGAAACCCTGTCTCTACCAAAAATACAAACATTAGCCAGGCGTCATGGCGGGGATCTGTAATCCCAGCTACTCAGGAGGCTGAGGCATGAGAATTGCCTGAACCCTGGTAGGCAGAGGTTGCAGTGAGCTGAGAACGCACCACTATACTCCAGCTTGGGCGACAGAATGACACTCTGTCTCAAAAACAAACAAATAAACACACAAAAACAATATTGTGTACTGGGTATTTAAGAACTTATTTATGGCCAGGTGCAGTGGCTCATACCTGTAATCCCAACACTTTGGGAGGGTGAGGCAGGGGGATCACTTGAACCCGAGAGTTCAAGACCAGCCTGGGCAACATAGGGAAACCTTATCCCTGTCTCTACGGGGAAAAAAAAAAAAAAAAAAAAAAGCTAGGCATGGTGGTGCATGTCTGTAGCTCTGGCTACTTGGGAGGCTGAGGTGGTTTCAACCCAGGAGGTTGAAGCTGCAGTGAGCCAAGATCATGCTGCTGCACTCCGAACATGCGTGACAGAGTTTGTCACAAACAAACAAAACAAAAAACCAGTTTAGAATGTTGCTTACATATAAACAGCTTAATGGGAAAAAAACATGAGATATAGTAAATCAGACTTTTTTCCATCCCTAGGCTAAAACTATTTTCTTATTTTATGTCTTTTAATTCTATTACTTGGAAATGCAGCAACGAAAAATAACTTGGATGGGGTGCGGTGGCTCACACCTGTAATCCCAGCACTTTGGAAGGCCGAGGCGGCCAGATTACCTGAGGTTGGGAGTTCAAGACCAGCCTGACAACATGGAGAAACCCCAGCTATACTAATAACACACAAATTAGCTGGGAGTGGTGGTGCATGCCTGTAATCCCAGCTACTTGGGAGGCTGAGGCATGAGCCTCACTTGAACTCAGGAGGCAGAGCTTGCGGTGAGCCAAGATCACACCATTGCACTTTAGCCTGGTTAACGAGAGTGAAACTCCGTCTCAAAAATGATAATGATAATAATAATAATAATAATAATAATAATTTGACTGGAATACCCTTTCCCGAAATAATGTGAACTTTACAAAGATCATCAACACCAAAATCTCTATTTTTCTGATTTGGAGAAATACTAATTCTTAGTATCAAGAGATACTATGTGAAAGGCAATATAAAAGTTTCAATACATAGGACAAAATCTGCTCTGACCTGAGTTTGATTACTGGCCTAATTAAAATGGTACTCTCCTTTCACAAAATGTTCAGTATTACCAACACTAATCTGATTATACCCATGTTTTGAAAAGGGGAGTTTTCTGTATGAGGCCACTGGCCTATTACAGCTTTAGAGATACTGATGTAAGAGAATTAAGCTATCCCTTTATGACCTGAATCATGTTCATTTTCCTTCCTCTGAAATGGCACATTTATTGATCTAATCCTGACTGGTATAGCCCGCATGTAATAAGAAGTTCTTCCAGCCTGACAAATTAGGAAGCACCAGTGTCTCAGCAATTAGGTTATAAAGACAGCCTATCTACGAATCCCAGACTATCAGAATGTAAATGGGACTACGTGTGAGATCGGAAAGTGCCAATGAGATCCTAAGGGTTAAATCAGGTTAAAGCTACAGCTATGTCTCAATCTCCCAAATACTTCTCTTTGGCTTTCTGATACTTAAATGTACAGTTCTGTGCCAGTATCATGTCCAATTCTGCTTATCTTCATGGCAACAGAAATTACACATCAGTAACAGAATAAGTTAGTTTAGTATACAGATTTTGTTATAGCAAGGTACAACAGTTTCTCAAGTACAAGTTCTCTTTATATATGCAGTTACACTGATATTTAGGATGGCAAAACTCTCATTTTCAGGTCATAGTAACTATTTGTAGGGGTATATCTTTGTAGACAGGGCAAAATTAAGAACAAAATAACAAACTTATTAGAAAAAATAAGGAACTGATACTTCTATTACCTAGAACTTGATAAATCTGGTAGCAAGCACATACACTAAATTTAATGAGCTCTATCTTACACTCAGCTACCAGTATCCCAGGAGACACTCATTGCAGATAAATTCACTTTTTTATTATCAAGTTAGGCAATTTGGTCACTTTTTCCCATATCCATGTTTTCTGATAGTCTAGGTAAATAAATAAATAAATAAATATAGGTATTTAATACTAAAATCTATTTTTATGACCACTACTTGATTAATCAACAATTCCTATGTATTCAACCTTCTCAAGTAAAACCTAACCATATGGGTCATTCAAACTTACTGTGAAGTTGGAACAAGTTATACACCAGCAATAACACACTCATTTCACCTCTCCTCCTCAGAAATTTGATTATATGTAATTAGCAGTCAATGTTATGACCCCTTAAAATAGACGATAATGAATTAATATGACAAACAGAAAAAGCACAACAACCTGTTTCCATGTTCTGTATGTAATTTCCAGTCATCTGAAGTTTTAAGGCATGATGACAGAAAGGCCATGTGAAATGCAGAATCACTCATAAAGTTTACACAAAAAACTCTGGAGCTAAAAATATGGTGAACCAAAATTCTAAAAAGCATTAAAGATTAAGCCCATTCTAAATAATACCATACGAGATTACAGAGTTCATAGATGAGCTTAATTTTTTTAAACAGCATATGATGTAAATTTATAACCCAATTTTCATTTTTGAGAACGTAAGGTAATACTAATTTTCTTGATATACATTGAATTATTTTTAAGTCACAAAGAGCCTTAAGACTACGTATACTGTCATAGTATCTCATTTATCCCCATTTCTTTTTTTTAATTCTACTTTTGCCCATATAACAAATATACTTACGTTTTCGATCATCACCACATGCAACTTCAGCAAGGTACCGGAAGTAATCACCCTTCATTTTCAGATAGAAGACCTTACTCTCTGGATTAGTTGCATTGGCTATTAAATATTTATCCAACAATTCCTGAAATAAATAAGACAGAACATTAGGCACTAAACTTCTGCCTATTGCACATTATCATTAAATGATAAAACTTCTGTCCAGTGGGCATTTCAATCATTAACTACTACAGTAATACTATACCATACAAGCCTGGACTTGAAACATGTTCTTACAGCAGGGGTTAGGTTGTTGCCACTAGTTGCCCTGGGAGGCTTTAAATGATGTAGCCTATAGTTTCTAATGGTAAGGCTAGATTCTAGATTACACCAAACATTGTAATTTGAAACAGCCTGTCTGTTCACTCATCCATTCATTCAACAAACATTTTCATACCTGCTAGGTGCTATAATGGATATAGAGAAGACTTAAAATCAGGCCCCTGCCCTCAAGAAGCTCACAGTCTGTAAGTACACCAACTACACACCAAGCATTAAGAAAGATGTAGATACGGTACTAAGAAAGCACAAAGAGGGAGCATCTGGCTCTGCTGGAGATGGCCTCCAGTTAAGACAGGATTCCCAGGGAAAGAGTTTTTGAGGTGTCAAGAAGGAAAAGTAGAAATGTACCAAGCAGAAAACAGGGAGGTGCACTCATTTTAGGAAGAGGAAACAAAATGTTTAAAACATCAAGTACGAGGGAGAACAGTGCTACTCAGTGTCCTCCGCAGTCAAGTGTGCATCTAAAATGAGGTAAATACAGGAATCGAGAGTAAGAGGTTTAGAAACTTAGCACAGCAATTTAAAAGAATAATTTTAGGTCTACGAAATCTATTTTTTTTAAAAAGTTCTTAAGTATGTCTTTTGTTCCTAATTTCATACAAAGAAATTTTCACTTCTAGAGGTACAGGATATGGTATGCCTTGGAGTATAAAAAGTCACAAAAGACAAATATGATAGAAATCTTCTTAGATTCAATTTTTCTTGATGCTAGTCATCCATTTAAAAACCTTTTTAGGGACGGGTGCGGTGGCTCATGCCTGTAATCCCAGCACTTTGGGAGGCCGAGGCGGGCAGATCACAAAATCAGGAGTTCGAGACCAGCCTGGTCAACATAGTGAAACGCCGTCTCTACTAAAAATACAAAAAATTAGCCGGGCGTGGTGGTGGGCACCTGTAATCCCAGCTACTCAGGAGGCTGAGGCAGGAGAATCGCTTGAACCTGGGAGGTGGAGGTTGCAGCGAACCGAGATGACGCCACTACACTGCAGCCTGGGCGACGGTGCGAGACTCCGTCTCAAACAAAAACAAAAACAAACCAAAAAAAGTCTTTTTGTATTAAATATTACAAAGCAAAACAAAATTCTCATAAAAATGTTAAGATACTAATACCTACTTCATTGGTTTGTTTTGAGAATAAAACCAGTAACAGATGTCAAAAGCCTGGAATAGTGTCACATGTTAAGTACTCAGTAAATGTTGGCTAGTATCAGCCTAGGTACACAGTTTGCCTGCCCAGGGACAGAGTTTGAAAAGCACTGCTCTAGGAAAAGTGAAACTAGTGAACGTTTTAAAGCAGGGAAGAGAGAAGATCCTTTTTACATTTTGGAAAAATAACCACAGATACAATCAGTTAATATTACATAAAAATACTATCTATGATACCAAACTGGCAAGTCTGGAGAATAAACAAGTAAGGTTGAGTCAAATTCACATAATTGGTAAAGAAAAGGAAAGCTGTTTATAAATTTAAAATAACAAAAGTTTAGAAAATACAATTCTAACCAAGAACTTTCTTCTTGTTTATCTGACTAAAAGTGGTCTAACAAAACGCAATCACTGTATCCATGGTTTTTTTTAGACAAAGTCTCTCTACTGCCCAGTGTGAGTGCAGTGGTGTGATCTTGGCTCACTGCAACCTCCACTTCCCAGGCTCAAGCGATTCTCCTGCCTCAGTCTCCCGAGCAGCTGGGACTACAGGCACACACCACCACGCCCAGCTTATTTTTGTATTTTTAGTAGAAATGGGGTTTCACCATGTTGACCAGGCTGGTCTCAAACTCCTGACCTCAAGTGATCTGACCACCTCGGCCTCCCAAAGTGCTGGGATGATAGGCGTGAGCAAATGCTCCTGGCCCGCAAGTTATTTTTAGAGAAAATAAACAGAGGCCATGTGCAACAGCTCATGCCTATCATCCCAGGAGTTTGAGATCAGCCTGGGCAACATAATAGGACCCTGTCTCTCCAAAGAATTTTTAAAAAATTAGGTGTGGTGGCACACACCTGTAGTCCCAGCTACTTGGAAGGCTGAGGCAGACGAAAGGCTTAAACCCTGGGGGTGGAGGTTTCAGTAAGCCATGGTCGTGCCACTGCATTCCAGCCTGGGAGACAGAGCAAAAGAGACCATGTCTCTAAAAGAAAAAAAACAAAAACAAAAACAGAAAAACATTTAAAATCCTTTAATTCAAAAAATATCTAGATAATATATACACACACACACACACACACACACATATATATACATATATATATTTTTTAAGGGCCTGAGGCCAGAGAGAGTTAAAACACGCACACATACACACGCGTGCACGTGCACAAAAAAAATTAGTATAAAATTATGTATCGAAGTCCCAGAAGTTTATACATTATAAAAGTGATGAGTATCAAAATTGTGGCTCAAGTTGGAAAGTTGCTGAGCCAGGAGTGTGGCAACAGAGGTCATTAGGGCCACACCCAAACTAAAGGCAACTGTGACAAGTGCTGCTCCAGCATCACTACACTCTTAACTGTAAAAAGAACAGACGAATCAGATTTTCAGAATTTATTGTGCTCAACATCACCAATATAATTTTAATAGTTATGTAATAAACCGAGACACCTGAATCCTAAAAAATTACATTACTTTAACTTCTTCCTCTATTACCATTTTTATGTATTATGGATGACTTTCATACTAAAAACTATTTTTGTGAACTGAATTTAGGGTTGTGGTGGAAGGAGGGGGGTAGGAAGCAATAGTGAGATAGTCACAAAAAAGTTCTAGATCTCAAACTGACTCAGTCATTGGAATCTTTAAATGAGTGGATTCTGAGAAGTAATATCAAAGAAGGCAAACATAGTATTTATACCAAGAGAAATACCACCTCTGCCTGTACCCACACCAAGGAACCCAAATACAAAGTAAGATGCCTCTCACTTTTCTTGTTCCTCCAAGTGAGTCAGTCAGTTACAATGAAATTCCACAGGATCTCCAAAAAGGTGCCAGCTCTGGTGAAGATATTATTTATAGTCACAAAAAAAGCTACTCAGTACCTTCAAGACCTAGTGCTCTGTTAACTGTGGTAGATGTGTAAGAGCAGGGACTGAGAAAAGTCTGACCAGAACAAGGGTTTAGGGTGAGGAGTAGGAAAGAGACAAACTTCCAGTCTAGCACTAGTCTCTCCTGAGTCACGCATGCTAGATATGTGGGTGTTCACAAGGACTGTGGACAAAGGGCCTTCCAAGCATTCAGAAAGTTGCCAAACAGCTGCTGCATTCATTACAACACAGCCACTTATGAGCTAACCTTTCCTTTCTAAAATTATTAACTTTGACTACTAATTTGCATATAGCCATTACGTATGATTTACAGTGTTGGGCTTTTATAAACTGACTTGGGCATTACTTCCATCCTGGAGTTGTTCAGCCAGGTATCATGGTTCTTTGTCAGATGCCACTAGCTCTCGGTGAAGGAAACAACAGGTACAGAATAATTCCGTCTTTCCATATACTATCAGTAGTAAAGATGTATACTTTAGTTCAACTAAAAGACATAATGGATTCTGCTTCATGTCTTACCCAAATAATCAAGTCTGTATCTGTATTATCAATACCAAATATTATTAATACCAGATAGAATATAGGCCACAAATGTGTAATCTTTTAAAATTATTGTAAAAAATACAGATCAGAGACCAAAAACCCCAAACGGACACATAACTCCCTGAAAGTCTTTCCAAATAAGGGTACTGGTAAGAGGTCAGGAGGGAGGGCCAGGTGCCATGGCTCACGCCTGTTATCCCAGCACTTTGGGAGGCTGAGGCGGGTGAATCACTTGAGGTCAGGAGTTTGAGACCAGCCTGACCAACATGGTGAAACCCCATTTCTACTAAAAATACAAAATTAGCTGGGCGTGGTGATGCATTCCTGTAATTCCAGCTATTTGGGAGGCTGACGCAGGAGAACTGCGTGAACCCGGGAGGCAGAAGTTCCAGTGAGCTGAGATATTATACTCCAGCCTGGGCAACAAGAGCGAAACTCCATCTCAAAAAAAAAAAAAAGAAAAAAAAAAGTCGCCAAGAGGGAGCATAGTTAGAAGTTCCCCCACTGATTTCTTCTGTACATTATTCTTATCAATTAAGCAGGAGCTCTCCCTTGTAAACTCTTTAGCAAATTTTATTACCTTGGGAGTTTTGGTGGGCTAATATTGGAGATCCCTCTGGTGCTGACAGTGTTACTTGACTGAGGAGTAAAACGTGGATGGTAGTGTGTTCCTTTTTGAGAATGTGAAAACTAAGAGGTCAATGTACTACCCACAATAACGAGATGAACTAGTAATTTAGAACACTCTAGACCAAAGAAACAAGGCTAAGTAAAAGGAAAGAACGTAAGTTATTATAGAGGTTGCTTTAAGAAATGCTAAAGGAACTCAGAATAAGTTTAATCTTAGAAAAACAGGACGGGAACAATAATAGACTATAACACAAAAGCCGTAAAGAGTAAGAAATGAAACTGTCAAGAAATAACATTAATGCAAATTTAGAACAGTAACTATTCCTTTCTCCCACCCCCATATCTTAGAAAAAAAGGCTTCCAGAAGAAAAACAAAATCCCCATACGATTTTTAAGAGTTAACTACTGTATAAAACAATCCTACTTGCCACTTCAACCGCTTTTTCAAAATAATTTATTTGGTTTCAGCGGTAAAATTCTGTAACACTCAACAACTTAACCTTTTAATTCTAAATTCATTTATAAGTGATTTCCACTTTACAGACTAAGCTACTCTTGTCTCTCATTAAGCTTATTATGCTTATTTATAGGATTTATTTATTTAAGAAAGAGTAGATAACTGTTATGAAGAGCCTTAAAATACAAGCAAAATAACAGGAAGCAAAAAAAATGTTCTAAGAAGCTTCAATTTCCTAATAGTTTACTGAGGTTGATTAGCAAACACACTATTATCATGCTGAATCTCTAACTTTAGGATACAAGTATCAGTCATTATTTCTATATTATCAGTTAATCAGGATATGAATAGACCCTAAAATGGAGCGTTTCTAATAAAGATAAGGCCAAATCTAAGCTAGAGATTTTTTCCCCCCTTGAGACGGGGTCTCGCTCTGCCAACCCAGGGTGAAGTGCAGTGGCGCAACTTCAGCTCACCTGCAACCTTCGCCTCCCGGTTGAAGTGATTCCTCGGCCTCAGCCTCCCCAAGTAACTGGGATTGCAGGCACCTGCCACCACACCCAGCTAATTTCTGCATTTTTAGTACTGACAGGGTTTCACCATGGCTGGTCTCGAACTCCTAACCTCAAGGGATCCGCCCTCTTCAGTCTCCCAAAGTGCTAGGATTAGAGGCCTCAGCCACAGCACCCAGTTTAGAGATTTAATCAGTAAAACAAAAAAGGGACAGAGTAACTCTGTGTTAGGTATCAGAATATTGAGTTTTAGAAATTAGATTATCATTTGTGGAACTTTTATACTATGGTTAGCTCTATAATCTTGTAGGAAATCACACCTTCTCAAGTGTCTGTCTCTGTAATTATGTAATGAGACTATTATGATCTAAAGGTCTCTGGTCTCAGAAACTACCATTTTATGACTATACCTGCTAGAATTAAATCTCATAAAGGATTTGCTGCCTTAACCAAGAAGGCAGTGAATCACCTAAGACTTAATCCAAGTTGATCATATAACATCAACTCATCTATGGAAATATTTTTAATCATTAAAAAAATGAATGCATTAAACAGTCAAATGTCCTTAAAATGTCCATTTTAAAATGTTACTAATTAAGAATTGTCGGGCCAGGTGCAGTGGCTCACACTTGTAATCCCAGCACTTTGGGAGGCCGAGGTGGGCAGATCACAACGTCAGGAGTTCGAAACCAGCCTGGCCAACACGGTGAAACCCTGTCACTACTAAAAATACAAAAATTAGCCAGGCATGGTGGCAGGCACCTGTAATCCCAGCCACTCAGGAGGCTGAGGCAGGAGAATCGCTTGAAACCGGAAGGCAGAGGTTGCAGTGAGACAAGATCACGCCACTGCACTCCAGCCTGAGCAAAAGAGCGAAACTCCATCTTTAAAAAAAAAAAAAATTGTTAAGACTTAGAATCCAAGAATGACGAATCAACCCCATTCTGGTGCCCATGTTAAGTTCATTTTCAAAAAAACGAAGTATAGAATGAAGTAAAAATTTTGAGAGATAGAAGCAATCCTTTTATTTATTTATTTATTTATTTATTTATTTATTTTTGATACGGAGTTTCGCTCTTTATTTATTTATTTATTTATTTTTTCATAGAGATGAGGTTTCTCTATGTTGGTCAGGCTGGTCTGAAACTCCTGACTTCAGGTGGTCTGCCTGCCTCGGCCTCCCAAAATGCTCGGAATACAGGCATGAGCCACTGCGCCCAGCCAGAAGCACACCTTATAACCAATGTGACTGATCCCATACTCTGTGGGATTTAGCAGACACCACAGAGCAGACATCAAACTCAAGTTGCAAAGCCTAATCAGATCCTTACATCCTTGCATCCCCAAGGTTAAAACTTTTCATTGAATCCTATACCAAATTCCAAACCTCTACAACCACATTTTAACAATGAAGTATACTGGAGGAGTAAAGCAACCATGTGATCTGGCTGCCCAGGACCATTCCAGTTTAAGCCCACTGTCTGTCCCAGCAGACAGATCTCATTTTATTGTCTTTTGCAGATACTGTGGTGTGTTTTTGTAGTTTTAACCAACTGAAGGTTTGTAGCAACACTGAATCAAGCATGTCTATCAGAGCCAATTTCCACCAGCATGTGCTCACTTCATGTCTCTGTGGCACAACCTGGTAATTCTCCCAGTATTTCAAACTTTTTATGATTATTATATCTACTATGGCGATCTGTGATCAGTGCTCATTAATGTTACTACTGCAATTGTTTTGGGGTACCCACATGCATGCCCACATAAGATGGTAAACTTAATCGATATATGCTGTGTCTGTTCTGACTGCTCCAACAATCGGGTGCTCCCAATCTCTTCTATCTCCTCTGGCTTACTTATTCCCCAAGACACAAAAATATTAAAATTAGACCAATTAATAACCCCACAATGGCCTTTAAGCGTTCAAGTGAAAAGATGAGTTACATGTATCCTACTTTCAAACGCTAGAAATAATTATACTTAGTGAGGAAGGCATTTCAAAAGCCAAGATAAGCTAAAGCTGGGCCTCTTGTACCAAACAGCGCTGTTGTAAATGCAAAGAAAGAGTTCTCGAAGGAAATTAAAAGTGAACACTACTACAGTGAACACACAAATGGTAAGAAAGCAAAACAGACTTATTGATGATATGGAGAAAACTTTAAGTGGTCTGGATAGAAGCTGAGGCCAGCCACAACATTCCTTTAAATCAAAGCCTAATCCAGAGCAAGGCCTTAATTCTCTTCAATTCGATGAAGGCTGAGAGAAGTAAGGAAGCTGCATAAGAAAAATGTGAAGCTAGGAGAGGTTGATTCATGAGGTTGAAAAGAAGCCACCACCTCCAGAACATAAAAGTACAGGGTAAAGGTGCAAGTGCTAATGTAGAGCTGCAGTAAGTTATCCAGAAGATCTAGCTAATATCACTGATGAATGAAGGTAGCTACACAAAGTACCATATTTCCAATGTAGAAGAAACAGCCTTATACCAGAAGATGCCATCAAGGACTTGACTCTCCAGGGCTAGTGCAGCTGGTGACTTCAAGATGAAGCCAATGCTCATTTAGCATTCCAAAAATCCTAGGATCCTTAAGAATTATGCTAAATCTACTCTGCCTGCACTCTACAAATGGAACACCCAACCAAGCCTGGATGACAGCACCTGTTTACAGGATGGTTCACCGAACATTTTAAGTTCATTGTTGAGACCTACTGCTCAGAAAAAAAAGATTCCTTTCAAATTATAATTGCTCACCGACAATGTAGACCCTGTTTACCAAAGAGCTCTGAGGGAGATGTACAAGATTAATGCTGTTTTCATGCCTGCTAACACAAAACTACATCCATTCTGCAGCCCATAAATCAAGGAGTAATTTCAACTTTCAAGTGGAATTATTTAAGAAATACATTTCATAAGGCCATAGCTGTCATAGACAGTGATTCTTCTGACGGATCTGGGCAAAATAAATTGAAGACCACCTAGAAAGGATTCACCATTCTAGATGCCATTAAGAACATTTGTGATTCATGGGAAGAAGTCAAAATACTAACATTAACAAGAGTTTGGAAGAAGTTGATTTCTACTCTCATGAATGACTTTGAGGACTTTAAGATTTCAGTGGAAATCTTCCACCTGCAGATGTGGTGGAAACAGCAAGAGAAATACTAGAATTAGAAATGGAGCCTGAAGACGTGACTGAATTGCTGCAAACGCACGTTAAAACTTGAACAGATGGTAACTTGCTTCTCATGGATGAGCAAAGAAAGTGGTTTCTTGAGATCTACTTCTGGTGAAGATGCCATTAACACTGTTGAAATGACAATAAAGGACTTAAAACACTGCATAAACTCAGTTGATAAAGCAGTGGCAGGGTTTGAGAGGATTGCCTTTGATTTTGAAAGAAATTCTATTCTAGCTGAGATGCCATCAAACAGCATCACATGCTATATAGAAAAATCTTTTGAGGGATGGGCATGGTGGCTCACGCCTATAATCCCAGCACTCTGAGAGGCCCAGGCGGGCGGATCACCTGAGGTCAGGAGTCCGAGACCAGCCTAACCAACATGGATAAACCCCGTCTCTACTAAAAATACCATATTAGTCAGGCGTGGCAGTGCATGCCTGTAATCCCACCTACTTGGAAGGCTAAGGAGAACTGCTTGAGCCCGGGAGGCAGAGGGTTGTGGTGAGCCAAGATCATGCCATTTCCAGCCTGGGCCACAAAAGTGAAACTCTGTCTCAAAAAAAACAACAAAAAAAAATCTTTTGTGAAAGGAAGCACCAATCGATGCAGCAAACTTCACTGTTACCTTGTTTTAAGCAATTGCAATGGCCATTCCCAGGACCAGTCAGTAACCAAACATGGAGGCAAGACCCTCCACCAGCAAAAAGATAAAAACTTCTAAAAGCTTAGATGATCGATTTCCTGGCAATTATTTTCTATTTAAGGTATGTACACTGGTTTTTAGACAAAATGCTATTGTGCACTTAACAGACTACAGTATAGTATAAGCATGACTTTTATACACTCTAGGGAACCAAAAAATTGTGTGGCTTGCTTTATTGAGATAATTCACTTTACTGTGGTGGTCTAGAACAGTAATTGCAATTATTAATGCTATTTCTTTTCATTCTTAGAAATATCCCACTTTGGAAGACATTGTGTGATTATCCTGTAGATAAGACTTAATATAATTCGGGCACGGTCTGAATTATAATACCCAGCTGTCACCATACCCAGCTGCCTTGCCCAGCCTAGAAACTCCACCACAAACAAAAAATATAATTCAAAATTATTACTTCAATACTTAAAAGGTAAAAAATGAATCATCCTGGTGTACCATTTAACGTTCACATAAAAGGTAATAAAATTTCCTCAGGCACGCACTGAGAACCACACATGTGATGCCATCCATGACTAAGAGCAGTTCTTCAGATTTTTTTTATTTTTTTGAGACAAAGTCTTGCTCTGTCACCCAGGTTGGAGTGCAGTAGTGCGATCTCGGCTCACTGCAACCTCTGCCTCCCGGGTTCAAGCGATTCTCCGGCCTCAGCCTCCTGTGTAGCTGAGATTACAGGTACCCACCACCATGCTCGGCTAATTTTTTTTGTATTTTTAGTAGACGGGGTTTTGCCGTGTTGGCCAGGGTGGTCTCGAACTCCTGACGTCAGGTGATCTGCCTGCCTCGGCCTCCCAAAGTGCTGGGATTACAGGCAAGAGCCACCACGCCTGACCGGTTCTTAAGATTATTAAAAACAAAAAGTTGTCTATATATCAAATGAACAGATACTAATTCAGACAACGAACCACGGTATTAACCTCATTAATGCCAAAAAATAAAGCAACTTTCATAATGATACGTTAGAGCTTTTACTTTTTAAATATTCTGTCCCTCCTCCTCTATTCAATTATCCTTTAATATAATAACTCCTGGCCAGGTGTGGTGGCTCATGCCTAAAATCAAGGCACTTCAGGGGGCCAAGGAATGAGGATGACTTTTAGCCGGGAATTCCAGATTAGTCTGGGCAGCTAAGCATGATCTTGTCTCTAACAAAAATTAAAAAATTAGCCAGGCATAGTGCCTCACGCCTGTAAGTCCCAGCTACTTAGGTGGGTTGTTTGCACCCAGATGTTCAAGGCTGCAGTGACCTATGATCACACCACTGCACTCCAGCCTGGGTGACAGAGCAAGACCCTGTCTCAATAAATAAATAAATAAAAATAAGTCCTTTTATAATATTTTATGCCTCCTTAACTAGGTTAAAATGAAATTAGTAGTTAATAATATGCTATGCACTTTTTTTTTTTTGAGAAGGAGTCTCGCTCTGTCACCCAGACTGGAGTGCAGTGGTGCAATCTCGGCTCACTGCAAGCTCCACCTC
This sequence comes from Mandrillus leucophaeus, assembly GCF_000951045.1. Classification (NCBI taxonomy): domain Eukaryota; kingdom Metazoa; phylum Chordata; class Mammalia; order Primates; family Cercopithecidae; genus Mandrillus; species Mandrillus leucophaeus. The sequence goes on along the minus strand of NW_012107808.1, from coordinate 4,390,731 downwards.
CCGGGTTCATGCCATTCTCCTGCCTCAGCCTCCTGAGTAGTTGGGACTATAGGCGCCTGCCACCACACCCGGCTAATTTTTTGTATTTTTTAGTACAGACGGAGTTTTACCGTATTAGCTATCATGGTCTCCGTCTCCTGACCTTGTGATCCGCCCGCCTCGGCCTCCCAGAGTGTTGGGATTACAGGCGTGAGCCACCGCGCCCAGCCTTTTTTTTTTTTTTTAAATAGCTACTCCTGAGTAGGTAGGAGTACAGGTGAGTCCCACCATACCCAGCTGTCTTGCCCAGCCAGGAATGGAGTGCAGTGCAGTAACCACAGCTTACTGCATCCTTGAACTCCTGAACTTAAGGGATCCTCCCACCTTAGCCCTACTATAGGGACGGGCTACCGTGCCCAGCTAATTGTTTTTAAATTTTGGAGAGACAGGGTCTCATCATCTTGCCCAGGCTGGTAACTCCTGGGCTCAAGTGGTCCTCCTGCCTCAGCCTCCCAAAGTGCTGGGATTACATGTGTGAACCACCATGCCTGATTAATTAAAAAAAATACATATATATATATACACACACATACTTAAAAAAAGATAAATATATGTTTTTAAAAAACATATATATTTAAAAAAACATATATATATACACACACACACACACACATATATTTTTTTTTGTAGGGACACGGTCTTGCTATGTTGCCTAGGCTGATCTTGAACTTCTGGCTTCAAGTGATCCTCCTGCTTCAGCCTCCCCAAGTGCTGAAATTACAGGCGTGAGTCACCTCACCTGACTGAGGAACACTTTTAAAATGTACGTTTATCTCCTGAGGTATAAGGAACAAAGTAATTTTTAATAAAACAGTATTTTCAATAAACATTTATATACCTAAAGTACAAACACAATGTAGTTGGATATTTGCCTCTAAGAATCAACAACAATAAACAACCTTCAAATCCAGACTTATGATCTGTTCAAATATCATGAATGGCCTGACCAGTCAAGTTACAAGCAAAACAAAGTACAATTCTCCCTTCAATTTTTTTTTTTTTTTTTTTTTTTGAGCCGGAGTCTCTCTCTGTTGCCCAGGCTGGAGTACAGTGACACAATCTCGGCTCGCTGCAACCTCAACCTCCCAGGTTCAAGTGATTCTTGAGCCTCAGCCTCCTGAGTAGCTGGGATTACAGGCATACACAACCATGCCTGGCTAATTTTTGTAATTTTTTTTAGTAGAGACGGGGTTTCTCCATGTTGGCCAGGCTGGTCTCGAATTCCTGACCTCAGGTGATCCTCCCACCTCAGTCTCCCAAAGGGCTGGGATTACAGGCGTGAGCCACCATGCCTGGCTTCCCTTGATTTTTACACAGTACATGCATTCCTGGTTAATTCTGTATGTTATTAAAACCATAAAATAGGCCAGGCATGGTGGCTCAGGCCTGGTAATCCCAGCACTTTGGGAGGCTGAGGTAAGAGGATCACTCACAATCAGGAGTTCGAAAGCAGCCTGGCTAGCATAGTGAAACCCCATTTCTACTAAAAATACTAAAAACTAGCCGGGCATGGTCGTGTATGCCTGTAATCCCAGCTACTCGGGAGGCTGAGGCAAGATAATCGCTTCAACCCAGGAGGAGGTCAAAGTGAGCTGAGATCAAACCACTGCACTCCAGCCTGGACAACAGAGTGACACTCCGCCTCAACAACAACAAAACCCATAAACTAAAACTTTGTCTTTAAATGTAAAGCCAAATTAGGCTTTGGCCTCAGATAGCTCCCTAAGTTTTTACCTAACTGAAAGAGTAGCTGGACAATTCCTTACACAGGCCTGGACTTCTAAGTGTTAAAGGATGTGTAGCACCACTGACCTCTGTCCAAAGTCAGTGCTACCTTCCCCACCTGAGCAGAAACCACTGAGAGAAAGTAATATACAAGTGTTATGGGAGCTCAAAATAAAAAATAATTATTTAGTTATGGAATTAGAAGAATTTTTCTTAAGAAGGTATCAAATGAGAGGCAGAAAATACAGGGGAAAAAGGCATGCCAAGCCAAAGACTGGCATTTGAAAAGGTTTATCTGCACAAAGATGTAGAAAGTCACTGAAGGTGGTAATCTTTATAAAAGAAAGAAATTCTAATCACAAAGAGAACTAAAGACACCAATATTTCACAGTATTCACTATGAATTACATTTGACTGACTCAGTGGAATGAGTACTGGACCAGTAATTTGGTTTAGATCAAGTTTAGATCAAGTTCCTCAGTTTCATCTCCTCTTCTACAAAATACATTTGACCCTTGAACACAGGTTTGAACTTTATGGGTCCACTTTTCTGCGGACTTTTTCCAGTCAGGCCTCCCTATCAGCAGGTTCTGCAACCACAACCAAGCATGGATCACAAACACAGTATTAAGGAGATGCAAAACCTGCATATAAGGAGGGCCGGCTTTTTGTATCCACAGGTTCCAGAGGGCTGAATGAGGAACTTGCGTATGTGTGGATTTTTGTATCCAAGGAGGTGCTGGAACCAATTCCCCTCAGATACAGAGCGATGGCTACAATAAAAAATACTCTCGTTTTAAGAATCTACAGTAATTCTGAAGCACTAAATCAAAAGGGCAAAATCTTAAGCAGATGAACTCAATAAAAATGTTTCCTCAGAATTTGTCATTCACAAAATGTAGCACAGTGTCTATCACGTAGGACTCATTATTTGTTAAATGAACAACAGCCATGGCCTGGCAACATGTTGAAATGGATGCAACAGAAATGGAATTTCATACACAATACCACTTTGAAGTGATACTTGAATTATTGTAAATATTTATTTTGATCAAAGTCATAATGTGTAATAGGTAACTAACAACCACTCAAAAATTCCTACGGAAAAATGAGTTTCCCCATTCTGTTCCCTTTTTCTTTCTTTATTTCTCTCTCTCTTTTTTTTTTTTTTAAAGACAGGATCTCTCTGCTGCTCATGCTGGAATACAGTGGCATCATCTCGGCTCACTGCAGCATCAACTTCTAGGCTCAAGTAATCCTCCCACCTCAGCCTCCCAAGTAGCTGGGACCACAGGTGCATACCACCACATCTGGCTACATTTTGTATTTTTTTGTAGAGATGGGGTTTTGCCATTTTACCCAGGCTGGTAACTCTTGAGCTCAAGTGATCCTCCCACATCAGCCTCCCAAAGGGCGGGGATTACAGGCATGAGGCCACCACACACTTCTGCTCTGTTTCTAAGCTCCTTCAGGGAGTACTTTAAAAAAAAATCCTCACTTGATATGTACAACTCTTGCCCCCTGCCTAAGGCAGCCATCATTTACTAGTTTCTTGTACATTCTTTTTGTTGTTGTTGTTGTTTTGTTTTTGAGACAGGGTCTCAATACATCACCCATGCTGGAGTGCAGTGGCACGATCTCAGCTCACTGCAACCTCTGCTTCCCAGGTTCAGGCAATTCTCCCACCTCAGCCTCCCCAGTAGCTGGGACTACAGGTGTGCGCCACCACGACCAGTTAATTTTTATTTCTTGGTAGAGGAGGGTTTTCACCATGTTGGCCAGGCTGCTCTCCAACTCCTGACCCAAGTGATCTGCCCGCCGTGGCCTCCCAAAATGCTGGGATTACAGGCATGAGCCACCGCACCCGGCCTCTTGTACATTCTTCTAAGGATTCAAAACATTTAAAATCCATGTATGGCCCCCTCTCCCTCATGTTAGCACACTACACATTATTTTACACCTTAGCTTTTCTCAGTCCCTGAGATAATTCCATGTCCATATATTTAACAGCTGCCTCATTCTATGTATAACACTGTATATACAGTATTCTACTGTGTGGGTACCCTAATTATTTATTTAGCTTCCTCTGAGGAACACTTAGGTTACTTCCGATCTTGGTATTTCCAACTATGCACCAAATGTACACTTGATCCTCAAGATAAATTGTTAAACTGTCCTCCCTGGAGTTAATTTCACTCCCATAAGCAATGCACAAATGTTCCCATTTCTCAACATCTTTCTGAATCCAGTGTGTAACAAACTTTAAACACCTTTTCCGGCCAGGCGCAGTGGCTCATCCCTGTAATCCCAGCACTTTGGCAGGCCAAGGCAGGCGGATTGCCTGAGCTCAGGAGTTCGTGACCAGCCTGGGCAACACGGCGAAATCCCCGTCTCTACTAAAATACAAAAATACAAAATACAAAAAATACGAAAAAAAAAAAAATTTTTTTTTTCCAGTCTAATGGGTGAAAAATACCTTACTACAGTTTTATTAGCATCTTTCCTTATTATAAATGCAGGTGAACATCTGTATATTCTTTTTTTGTGTGACGGAGTCTCACTCTGTTGCCCAGGCTGGAGTGCAGTGGCATTATCTCAGCTCACTGCAACCTCCACCTCCTGGGTTCGAGATTCTCATGCCTCAGCCTCCCAAGTAGCTGGGATTACAGGCACGTGCTGCCACACTGGGCTAATTTTTGTATTTTTACTAGAGACGGGGTTGCACCATGTTGGTGAGTTTATATCCTTTGCCCTTTTCCTAATGAGTTTTTCCTTACTGCTTTGTAGGAACTCTATATACTAATTAGTTCATTTTCTAGCTGTCTCTCAGATGAAACTATATGTAAACAGTCTGTCTGGCACCACAACTGCATTTAATATTTTTCTTTTTTTTTTTTTGAGACGGAGTCTTGTTCTGTCGCCTAGGCTGCAGTAGAGTGGCATGATCTTGGCTCACTGCAACTTCCACCTCCCGGATTCAAGCAATTCTACTGCCTCAGCCTCCCAAGTAGCTGGGATTACATGCGCGTGTCACCATACCCGGCTAATTTTTGTATTTTAGTAGAGATGGGGTTTCACCATGTTGGTCATGCTGGTCTCGAACTCCTGACCTTGTGATCTGTCCGTCTTGGCCTTCCAAAGTGCTGGGATTACAGGCATGAGCCACCATGCCTGGCCTAATATTTTTCTATTACTTTTTTTTTTCTTTCTTTTTTTTTTTTTTAGAGACAGAGTTTTGCTCTGTTGCCCAGGCTGGAGTGCAGTGGTGCGATCTCGGCTCACTGCAACCTACGCCTCCCAGGGTTCAAGTGATTCTCCTGCCTCAGCCTCTCGAGTAGCTGGGACTAACAGGCACATGCCACCACGCCCAGCTAATTTTTTTTTTTTTTTTGTATTTTTAGTAAACTGAGTTTCACCTTGCTGGCTAGGCTGATCTCCAACTCCCGACCTCCCGACCTCGTGATCCACCCCCCTCAGCCTCCCAAACTGCTGGGATTACAGGCGTGAGCCACCGCACCTGGCATTTTTCTATTACATTAAATCAGATAAAACAGTACCAACACTTCTGACCAATACGAGAAACACAAGTGAATATGACTATGTGATTTCAGCACAAACAAAATACACAAAGAGGAGACTTTTAATTGAAATGCAAATCTGAATTTGTGTTTCCTGTCTACCTGACCATATGAAATGGTAACACATTTTAAAGGTTACTAAATTCTTCCTTTTTTTTTTTTTTGAGACAGAGGCTCACTCTGTCACCCAGGCTGGAGTGCAGTGGCGCAATCTTGGCTCACTGCAACCTCTGCCTCCTGGGTTCAAGCAAGTCTCCTGCCTCAGCCTCCAGAGTAGCTGGGACTACAAGCGCCACTACCACGCCCATCTATCTTTTGTTATTTTTAGTAGAGATGGGGTTTCGCCATGTCGGCCAGGCTTGTCTCAAAATCAACGTAATCCGCCCGCCTCAGCCTCCCAAAGTGCTGGGATTACAGGCGTGAGCCACCGAGGCTGGCCAAGTGTTACTAATTTTAGAGCAATAAAGAGCAGTATATCAGATTAAAACACACTGCATTCACTCTCAGTATGGAGTACCTAAGAAATCTGTGACTCACAACTTTAAAACAGATTCACAGAAACATGACTTTCTGGTTCTGGCAACATAGATTGAGCTTAAGGAGAATACCTCTTCTACTAAAAATAATCTAAATGCTAAGTAGAAGTACATAAAAATAGAAAAAACATACAGTAGAGCTTCAAAAGAAAGGAGAGATCTATCCAGGCGCTAGATAAGAGGAGGAAAGACAGCTACAGCAGTAAGTGAAAGTTTGCAACACAACAACAGTGTGGAGGAGGCTGCGGACCACAGAAAAACTCTGTCATCGCTGAGAAGCAGGCAGAAATCTACTTCCCGGGCTTTTTGTTGGGTGGGGACTTCAAGATAAAAAGTAGTAAGAAATCTATTTCCTGGGCTTTTTTGGGGGGTGTAGTCTCCCACGAAAAAAAGAAACTCCAACCTATGTTCTGTGCAGGTGCTAGACAAACGTTTATTTCATGCATGATGTATGAAAACACAAGCTGAAAATGTTAAAAATCGGCTGGAGCACAGTGTGCCCGGCACAAATAACCAAAACTACTGTGTAAAGAGAGAGACTCTCACAATCTAAGGTACACACGAGTGCCATAAAAAAAGCAACATCCACGCTATTAAAAATAACAGGCTGGGCGTGCTGGCTCACACCTGTAATCCCAGCACTTTGGGAGGCGAAGGTGGGTGGATCACTTGAGGTCAGGAGTTCGAAACCAGCCTGGCCTACATGGCGAAACCCTATCCCTACAAAAATCAGCTGGGCGTGTTGGCGGGTGCCTGTAATCCCAGCTACTCAGGAGGCTGAGGCAGGAAGATCACTTGAATTCGGGAGGTGGGGGTTGCAGTGAGCCGAGATTGCACCACTGCACTCCAGCCTGGGCAAAAGAGCAAGACTCCAACTCAAACAAACAAAACAAAAAAAATACTCAAGGGACGGATTCTCTATCATGAGGGGTTAGCAGACACAAATAGGATGGTCAGTTCCCAAGAACTTTAAAACTGTGTATAATAAAACATAAATATGCTGAAAATAATTAAATAATCTTTTAAAGATGTTGAGGCTAGATACACAGGGTTATTACAGGACTTTCTTCACCTCAGTTTACGTTTGAAATTTTTCCTGACTAAAACAATCAAAAAGATTTTAAAAGAAAAACAGAAGCCAGGAGAAATGAACAGTATATACAGTGGATTTTAAAAGACAGCTTGGAGGTGGGAGAAGAGGAAGGGCTTTTAGAATTAAAAAAATGAAAACAACTTTAAACTTGGAGCTGGACAAACAAAATTAATAAAACAAAAGGCACATCTGAAGAAACTACTCAGAATACAGAATAAAGAATAAGATGAAAAAAAGTGGAAAAGTTGTAAGATACGAATAGAAAGAAAAGGTCTAAGGTAATAGCCAACAGGTATTTCAGGAGAGAACAGAAAGAACGAGGATGAGATGTTATTCCGGGATAATGGCCGAGACTCCCACTAATGGCATAAATACCTTCAGATTGGAAAAGCACAATAAATCCCAAGCAAGATAAAATAAAAATAAATTCATACCTAGATCATGGTAAAATTGTGGAATGCCAAAGACAAGAAAATTCTTAAAAGCTACCAGAGAAATGACACATTACCTATAAAGGAAGAAACAACAATATGACCGACAGTTGATTTTTCATCAGAAAACAATCAAGTATCTTCAAAGTGTTGAGAAAAACAACTGTCAGCTAGAATTCCATAACCAATTAAAGTACCACACAAAAACAGGTGCCAAAAAAAAAGACATTTCCAGAAAGACAGACGTTCCCACTCATAGATCATTGCTAAAAGAAACTTTTTTAGAGAGGGAAGGAAGAAGTAATGGAATAAAAGAAGTCATCAATTACAGTACTAACAGTACCTAAAATAAGAGTACTGCAAAGGACTGAATTGGCTATTAAAGCAAAGAAGCATGAAGAGGACAAGTGTTTCCCACATCTCTTTCAGAGGATTATCTAAATTTTTGAGGACAGTTACATGATTTTTTTCCTCCTTAATCTACCAAGTGTCTGCCTTTTAAGACCATACTTTCTAAAATCTGACAACTGAACTGTTGATTATTTGCTCCAGGAGAAAATGTTTCACTAGAATAATCAAGGATCCTAAATATTTCAATAGCCCATTATCCATCTTAAGGTAAATGACAAGACGACATGGGTCCATTTGAGATATTCACTGGCATGATTTAACCAATATCTACATGCTAATAACTCACAAATTTGCTCCTTCCCTAGTTGTATCTCAGTTTCTTCATCTGTAAAACAGTTAATGACAATTCTTACTTCACAGAGTTGTTGTGAAGATTAAATGAGTTAACACAAACTCTGCTTGGTACATAACCCTCAATGGCGTCATACAGCACGACACAAATCTTTCTCTTACATACCAGACCAAGTGCCTCCTACATCTGGATAGACCATTGGAACTTTAAATTTTATTTATTTATTTATTTATTTTGAGACAGAGTTTCACTCTTGTTGCCCAGGCTGGAGTGCAATGGTGTGATCTCGGCTCACTGCAACCTCCGCCTCCTGGGTTCAAGCGATTCTCCTGCCTCAGCCTTCCAAGTAGCTGGGATTACGGGCATGCGCCACCACATCGGGCTAATTTTGTATTTTTAGTAGAGACGGGGTTTTCTCCATGTTGGTCAGGCTGGTCTCGAACTCCCGACCTCAGGTGATCCGTCTGCTTCAGCCTCCCAAAGTGCTGGGATTACAGGTATGAGCCACCACGCCCTGCCTACTCATTTTTTAAAAATTAAATTTACCTTCCTGACACGAGCTACCATTGATTCTGCTCCCCTACTCAATTTTCTGTCTTAGGAAAAGTACTCAGGAGCCCTAGGCAGAAACTTAGGTATCACCCTACTGCTTTCTTTGGCCTCATTTCCCCTGCCTTCTATATTTAGTCACCCAAGCCCCTGGAAGTCAAGACTAATTTGGAAACTTTTCTCAGACAAGTAAGCATAGTATACTTTGGGAACATATATCTCCCTTCTCTTTATAGTCACTGAGGGAAAAGATATTTTCTTGTCTGGGTCTGATACATAAGGACACTGAAGGATCCAATATATAGTCTAAAAAAGTGTGAACCATTATCAACGCACTAACAAATCTATCCCCTACAGTGGAGACGATGGTCATTCAACATCTGAGCAGCATTCAACTCTTCTTTGGCATACCACACTTACTAAGCAACTTTCTGATTATGTCTTGATTTCTATGTGTCCTCCTGAAAGAGAACATACTGGTCATGTCAACACAGTACTGCAATATTTGTGCTAGTTATGGCTCACTGTAAATGAGTAAACTAACTTTCCTGGTTTTATGCACCAGTCACATGAGCCTGATCACTGTGGATCTAGGCCTGAAAGATGGCTCCACCCTGGTATAGTTCATAAAGCTAAAGGCCACACCATGAACTGCAGTAAACTCACAAGAGTAATGCTAACCCTCCCACTCCATCTTTTGGGAAATACCCCCCCAACACACTCCTAACTTCTCTGTAGTGTTACATGCCTGAGTATCCTTACATATTTTGAAATATATATATCTGCTAGATCCCAAACCTGTTTCTATAGCTTTTTTTTTTTTGAGACTGGGTCTCGCTGTGTCACCCAGAGGCTGGAATGCAGTGGTGTGATGTCAGCTCACCGCAACCTCTGCCTCCTGGGTTCAAGTGATTCTCGTGCCTCAGCCACCCAGGCAGCTGGGATTACAGGCATGCGCCACCACGCCCAGCTAATTTTTGTATTTTCAGTAGATGGGGTTTGGCCGTGTTGGCCAGGCTGGTCTCAAACTCCTGGGCTCATGTGATCCACCCGCCTCGGCCTCCCAAAGTGCTGGAATTACAGGTATGAGCCACTGCATCCATCCCTGTTTCTGTATTACTTATTTCTACTAATTGTTCTCTCACCCTCTGATCTCCCAGCCACCTAGGTTCATCCACACTACCTCTGAGTTTTCACTCTCCATTTCCCATTCCACCACAAGCTGCCAAAGTCCTACTGATTTCACCTTTATCACAGTATTTTTGAAAATCTATCTTCTCAGTATCATGTTTATTTCTATTACCCAAGTTAACCATATCATTTCACTTCAACTACTCCAATAATCTAACTGGTCTACCAGGTTTTTGGGTTCTTCTTTCTCGGATCCAGTTTACACCTTGCTGCCAGATTAATCTTAAATTCCATTGCGGGCATGTTAACTCCTGCTCAAAACCCTCAATGGCCTGTTAAAGGATAAACTTAAAGCCAGACATTGTCCTGCAGACTCAAGGTCCTGCAGAATCAGACCCTAACCTAGAGCTTCCAGGTAATTTAAATGGTAAAGAGATATTGATCCCCTCAGTCACCACAACAGCAGGGTGAGAAATCCATTTTCCTCTGTACTATACAAATATGGTTATTCTGTATGCCATTACACAAAAGGAGTTGAGAAGCATTGTCCTAACTGACTGACATCAACCTTATGTCTATTATGACCTTTTCTGGACCAGCAGGAGGAATGTGGAGCAACAATAAAGTGCCTCCCAAAAACATAAGTGGCACTCTAAGAAGGAACATATGTAAGTATTCTTTATGTCAGGATGCTAGGAATACAGCAGGTATTGGGAGGAAAGTTTAAAAAGCAACACTGTAAATATCTCCAGCACCACTCAAAGATAAAGCCACCTGAGCCCACGAATACAGTCTTTCAACAGTAAGGCAGCTACACTGAGGCTAGAGGCAGCACTATTAAGAGTGACTGGTCATTAAAGTCATCCAACTACAGCCTCTTGTTGATCTCTGTGTTCACCACACAATCTTCTAGTGGTAATTTGGGTCCTCCTGTACATTTACCAAGAAACAATAAACAGTTCGATCATGTGTCTTTGCCTGACTTAATCCTTGCAGCTCCTCTCTCAATAGACCAACAAATTAGATATGGGAGCCCATAAGGATGAGGGAGGGGACAAACCCTCAACCATGAATGTACACTACTATTTCACTCACCTAGCACCCTACTACCTCTTCCTTATCCTGATAAGAAGAGGGAAAATCCTTCAAAAATATATATTTTAAAAAATTTTATTGGGCCTTCATATGGAGCACTCATTAATGTGAATATGCCTTTCTGGATGAAAAAGGATTAACATCAGTGTGCAGACTAAAAATCACATCGCATAAAAGGTTTTCAAACTTTTGAGATTTGAGTCTAAAATGAACAAAAAAGGCATAAAACCCAACACTAGCTGGAATATTTATCAAATTAATGTCAGGAATTAAACAATAAATTGTCATGATGTCAGAGAATATGGGCTCCTCACACTCAGTGGGATATGTGCCACTGTAGTTATAGTGAAAGCAACAATAAGTCAAAGGGTAGTCTATGCAATCAAGTGGTTTATTATTTTTGTGGGCTAAAGAAAATAAGGAGCTAAAACCGACAGGATAAATAGGCAAAACAGAAAGGGAAGCAGCAGATGAAGAAAATCCAAGATTCTAAATACAAAGCAGCATTATCTCCATGACCCAAATATTTCTCAACATCTTTTCCCAGTTCATCTGATCTCTAGCCACCACCATCCCACAACCCAGGCAAAATTACATACAGTAATATTGCTATCAACATCTGCTATAGCACAGTGGTATCTTACAGGGAAAGGGACAGCCTTTTTGTGAGCACAGTATTACCTCGCCCCTGATCCAAACAATTAACCACGTAAAAAAAAATAAAGATGTAGTTGAGGAAAAATGTTCATCCTATCTTCCAACTCAGGTACTGAGGTGCTGTGACTGCAGTGGTGAAGATACCTAACAGAAAGATGGCAGCCTCTGACAAGTCATGGGACAATAAAGTAAGGGTATGTGTGAGCTGCAATGTGCCAGTATTAGAGAAAATCAGAGTTTTTGTTCTTTCACTTCATCCAATGCAGCTTAACCAATTCCCGATGCTATTAGCAATAAACATAATGTCCAGTCTCTGACCTCCTATGTTATATCCCCACATTTGAGCAGCTGGATACTGAGTGGCCATAACCGCAACATAAAATGTTCTACCTTCTACTCCAAGATTCCCAGGATGTTCAGGTTTGGAAGAAAAGTTTAATACCTCCACTGGTGACACATACTACCTTCCCAATCTGTCAATCTGCATTAAAAACAATTACACATATATCACCATCATTTAGCAACATTTCCAGGACAGTGCTACAAAAGAACCAAGGCAAATAAATGCCAATGTCTATGCATACTTTCTTCCCCTTAGAGAATTTACAATTTACTAGCATCCACGAGCTGTTTTAGCTACTGATTTGGGAAGGACATCAGTTGTAGCCATTAATTTGGGGAGGAAAAGGACAAATCATAATGAGGAAACAAAGAACTTTCCTTAAAATCGGGGGGAAAGTCAAATCTTGGTCTGGTCATAAAGTAATCAAAATGGACAGACATCCTGATATTTAATAGAAAGGATGTTCCCTCAAACAAAAATAGGTCAAAATTGCCTTGCTAACTTAGCATATATGGGTCAAGTTTTGCTATATCCTAAGAAGACTACTAAAGATAGAAAACGGTTTATACTAGCAAGGACACAATTATACTTTGATTTGAGCTTTGCCTTTTCTATATGGCAAACTGAATTAAGCCACTACTACATTATAGAAATTATGTCATTATTTACAGGCTAACTTTTCCATTTATAACTAACACATGCCATATACATTTATCTCTGCAGCTGAAGTATATACAACCCCTTCCTGCCTCGAGTCTATCAGTTCTGTTATGGGGTACAAAGGGAAGAACAGAGTCAACAGGAATTTAAGAGCCTATGGTGAAGAAAATTATTTTGCATTTACAACTAAACTTATATGAGTTACGGATCATATTCAAATGAACCCCCAGGGACAACATAAAAACCCTGGAAATGAAGTAGTGTTTAATAGTACATAGAGGAAAAAATAAAGATGAAGTCCTTATTCTTATGCCCTTACAGCTTACCAATACTGATCTGAATTGGGCATAATTTACTTTGGGGGCAGTCACAAGAGCAACTTAGGAAACCAGTAAACTCCAGACAATATGGAACTGAACTGGGTCGGCCTAGTGCAGAGGCTCATGCCTGTAATCCCAGCACTTTGGGAGGCCAAGGAGGGCAGATCACGAGGTCAGGAGATCAGGACCATCCTGGCTAACACGGTGAAACCCCGTCTCTACTAAAAAAAATACAAAAAATTAGCTGGACATGTTGGCAGGCACCTGTGTAGTCCCAGCTAGTCAGGAGGCTGAGGCAGGAGAATGGCGTGAACCCAGGAGGCGGAGCTTGCAGTCAGCAGAGACCATGCGCCACTGCACTCCAGCCTGGGGACTCTGTCTCAAAAAAAAAAAAAAAAAAAAGAACTGAACTTGGTCTCACTACCAAACCTGGTGAAAAAGAAGACACTATATAAACATAATCACACATTCTTACACAGGGTAGAAAATCAGAGCAGGCTGGTCCAAAGGTAATGAGTTATCTTGATTGCTCAGTCAGTTACAAATCAAACTCTTTACTCCACTCTTCCCCCTTCTCACTACTGCACTTGACTACTCTTAAAAATAATTTTTTTTAATTCAGAAAGTAATAAAAAGGAAAAAAAAAAAGAACTAGAGCAAAGGTAAGAAAGTGAGCAATATAGGAGAGAATCATAGGTAGTTTCATGTGGTTGGAGGACAGAGGGAACAATGAGTGAGAAAGGAGGCTGAAGAAAAACGCTAGAAGGTCTTAGAGGTCCCTCTCAGGGAACCTAAACTCCATCTTACATGGTAATGATTGAGTGAAGAAGCAGTAATTATTCCCTCCCCAAGTCTTTATGAGCAGTATCAGTATGTTAAAACAGATAAAAGGGAGCACACTGGTTGAAGGGTATATATATTTAAAGCCTAGATTCTTCCCCATTTACACACAAGAGAATTCAGATAAAGGAGAGATGATCTCAGAATAGGGTCCTGTAAAGGAGGGCTCTAAAATGAAAGGCAGTAGAACTGAAAGAACACGTTTCTAGAAAAGGAGAATTGAGTTCCACAGCTAACTAGCTGTGGAACTGAGTAAATTAACATGCCTCAATTTCCTGACAATGTCCTTACCCATGTCTTATCTACCCATAACTGCACACTGGATGGTGCTAGGTAACAGAATTGAAAAGTATTAACAAGCTATAATTTGTAACTATAGAATGTAATGGTACCCAAATTGCATTTCATAGGATGGGTGTGATTTCAGCATGTAGAAAGGGAGAGGAAATACATTACAGTAGAGTAATGGAAACAAAATACAGTACTGTCAACTTGACTAGACCACAGGGAACAGAGAAATCATGAGTTTTCCTTATACCCATTAGCTCTGATTATATTTTTTGTGAGAATTTCAGATCAAGGATAAATGAATTGTTATTTCAACAAATGGTGCCAGGGTAACTGGATATCCACATGCAAAAAGAATAAAATTGGATCTTTTCCTCACTCCATATGCAAAAAGGAACTCAAAATGGACTAAAGACCTAAACACAGGAGCTAAAATGATAAAATTTAGAAAAATTTAGAAAAAATCCTAAGTATGTATTTTCATGACCTTGGAGTAGGCAATGGTTTCTTAGATCTTACACCAAAAATACAAGCAACCAAAAAAAAAAAAAAAAGGACTTCAAAATTAACAATGTTTCTGCTTCAAATGACACTAACAAGACAATCTACAGAACGGGAGAAAAACATCTGCAAATTATGTACCTGATAAAGGTCTAGTATCCAGAATACATTTAAAAAAAAAAAAAAAAGATTACAACCTAATGATAAAAACACAAATAACCCAATTTTAAAACGAGCAAACGATCTGAACAGACATTTCTCCAAAGAACATATACTAAAGGCCAATAAGTACATGATACCATTTCATATCCACCAGGATTGGTGAGGATGTAGAGAAATTGGAACTCTCGTACACTGTGGTGGGTATGTAAAATAGCCACTTTGGAAAACAATCTGGCAGTTCCTAAAACATTAAACAGGTACATACACAACAGAAATGAAAACATGCCCATGCAAATTATCACAGCAGCATTATTCTTAACAGCCTAAAGATGGAAGCAACCCAAATATGTCCATCGATGGACAAATAGATTTAAAAAGTATTTCTATACAGTGTAGTATTATTCAGCCACAAAAAAAGCACAAAATTCGGATACATTTTTCAACATAAACATTATGCAAAATGAAGTAAGTCAGACACAAAAAGACAACTATTCTATAATTCCACTTACATGAGGTACCTAGAGTAGTCAAATTCATAAAAAGTAGAATGGTGGTTGCCGAGGGGAATGGGGAGCTTTTGTTGAACGGGTATCGAGTTTCAGTTTTGCAAGATGAAGAGTTGCAGAGATGGATGGTGGTGATGGTTGCCAGTTGCATTGCACAACAAAATGAATGTACTTGATACCACTGAACTGTTGTAGCTTAAGAAGGGTTAAAATGCTAACTTTTATGTTACGTGTCTGTTACCACACAACAAGAGTTTTATTTAAAAAAGGTCAGGTGTGGTGGCTCACATTTGTAATTCCAGCACTCTGGGAGGCCACGCAGGAGGATCATCTGAGCCCAGGAGTTTGAGACCAGCGTGGGTAACAAAGTAAGACCCCGTCTCAAAAAAATTAGCTGAGGGTGGTGGTGTACCCCTGTAATCCCAGCTATTTGGGAGACTGAAGTAGGAGGATCCCTTGAGCCCAGCAGTTTGAGGATGCAGTGAGTCAAGATCATGCCATTGTACTCCAGCCTGGGTGACAGAGTGAGAGCCCCTGCCAAAAGAAGAAAAGAAGTTCTGATGCAAGCTTCAACACAAATAAACCCTGAGGGCATTAGGCTAAGTGAAAGAAGCCAGACACGAAACACTACATATTATATGATTCTGTTTATATGAAACATCCAGAAGAGGCAAATCTATAGGGATAGAAAGCAGATTAGTGGTTGTCAGGAGCTGAGGTAAGGGGAGATGGTGAATGACTATTAATGGATATAGAATTTCTTTTTGTGGTAATGAAAATGTTCTGGAATTAATAATGATGACCGCACAATTTTGTGAATAAACTAAAAACCACAGAATCATATTTAAAAAGGTAAAATGTAATGTATTTGAATTATATTTAATTTAAAAATATATGTAAACTGACACTCCAAGTTTTTAAATGGGACAACAAAAAACAAGATAGAAAGCTTCTCTCATAAGGATAGTATCTGCAACTAAGCCAAATTATTTTGTAAACATTTCTTTGAAACTTTAAGGAAAGGAGATCATTAAGTTTCCTTAGAGAAATGAATTCTAAAGAGGGAAATTATTTATGTAGCAATCATCACTATGACTTTCAAATATATGTGCCTATACTTTTTAGAGTTGTCTTTGTTTCACTTTGTTTTTTGAGACAGAGACTTGCTTTGTCACCCAGGCTTGAGTGAAATGGCAGGAAGATGGATCACGGCAGCCTAAACCTCCTGGGCTTAACTGATCCTCTTTCCTCAACCGCCAGTTAGCTCACAGGCACACACCACATCCCCAGCCAATGTTTTGATTTTGTTTTGTTTTGGTTTTTTTTGGTAGAGACAGCATCTCACACTTTGTTGCCCGGGCTGATCTTGAACTCCTGGACTCAAGCAATCCTCCCGTGTTGGCCTCCCAAATTGCTGGGGTTATAGGTATGAGCCACACTGCCCAGCCTGTTTATTTTAGATGTTCAAAACGACAAACAAAAATAACACCCTAGACAAAATGATGGAGAATATGTATTAAATGAGAAATAGTTCAGGGCTTTCATAAATTTTTGACCTCCACTCCTCCCCTTAGTCCTTTTTCTCCATAAATTCTAATTATAAATTCTACTACCACAGGAAAAAAGAGGAATACATCCTTCTGAAAGGATGTATTAGTAGGTCCTTTACAGACTCAACAGACTTGGGGGCTAAATATGTTGCTTTGGTGTCCTGATACAAACTTAAAAGAAAACTATAGTTTTATCAACAGATAAAATAAGTTTATGAACATCTATCAGGCCATTTTGATTACAAGCAGAAATGCTCAGTAACCTGTCCTGGACAAAAAATAAATCACTAAGTGCTTTGTGTTATCTGTATAAGAAGGATCACCTTCCAGAGATGTACAGCTGACTGTAAACAACAAAACAGAGGTATACAACCTTAAATCCAACCTGCTGAGTTATTCAAACTGCATCAGTGTACACTACACGATTTAAAACAGCAACAAACAAGACCTGAAAAACCCTAATGAGAAATATGGTAATACCAAAAAAGATATTAAATGTTTAAATGTTATATGTGTGCTTGAGCCCAGGAGGCAGAGGTTGCAGTGAACTGAGATTGTGCCACTACATTCCAGCCTGGGAGACAGAGGGAGACCCTGTTTCAAAAAAGGAAAAAAAAAAAAGAGTTATATGTAAAAAATTAAAAATATATTAAAAATTTAATTATGTAAAAAGTAACTGAAACAGAGCATAGCTGTATTTAACGGGATATTCTATCCTTCCAAAGGGTGATCTCTGCAATCAGGCCCCAAATAATCAAGAGTATTTTAAACCTGTAATGTAACCTTTCCAACCTCTTCACTAATCCATCAGAATCCCAAGAGGGCAAACACTAGCAGTGAAGATCTAAAAAGCATATTCCCAAATTACTGGAAATAGTACCAGGCTGAAAGATCAGAACACCTAGTATAAATATGTTTAACTGCAGATGTTCAACTGCAGTTTTTTAAAGAGCAAACATTCTGTGAGCCGCATTCAAGTAATGTTTGGTGGAATGTACAAAACAAAAGGGAAAATGGAGTACTAATTATTGAAGAACAACATCAGTAGGAGTTTATCAGGAATAAAATGTCTAATCTGATGATCCGTATAGCTTATGGCTTTAAAGCATTTTCACACACTTCTCCATTTATTTTCTCTAATCACCACAACATGACATTCACAATCTATGACCATGCTTTAAGAAAGCATTTAAATTTAAGTAAGTTCTTATCGTCATGATCTCACCACTTGCACCATTATTTTTCCATTTCTCTAAGTAAAGCCTGTAGCAAACGTACAGGAAAGAGAATGTTCAAATGAGGAGTATCTTACAGAATATGTATTTAGTACCACACTGTGCCAAACCCAACTGGATACTGTAGCAAAAAATCCAGATGACAAAGAGATCATGAAATACTACTTAACTGGATAGAAAAACATGTGGCTCAAGCCTGTAATCCCAGCACTTTGGGAGGCTGAGACAGGCGGATCACGAGGTCAGGAGATCGAGACCATCCTGGCTAACACGGTGAAACCCCATCTCTACTAAAAAAATACAGAAAAACTAGCCGGGCGAGGTGGCGGGCGCCTGTAGTCCCAGCTACTCGGGAGGCTGAGGCAGGAGAATGGCGTGAACCCAGGAGGCGGAGCTTGCGGTGAGCCGAGATGGTGCCACTGCACTCCAGCCTGGGTGACAGAGGGGAACTCTGACTCAGCCAAAAAAAAAAAAAAAAAGAAAAACATGTAAACTGACAATCAAAGGTTGGTATGAAGACAAGTTTCACTGATAAATACTTTGACTAAAGCTGGTTAAAAGCTAACCTGACTTACTACCTCCAAAAGCTGTGTATTTTTAAAACCTAAAAGCAACCAGCTCTGAAAGACCATTATCCACATTTTTCATGGATGTCAACTCTGCTTTTTGGTCAGGTATTGGGAGGGGCAAGTGAAGAGATTAACTTCATATTATCCTTCTCAACACAAGGAAGCAGAAAGACATTCCAACATACTAGTTCTTTAGCTGGTTTTCACGAATTAACAGGGACTTTTATTACCCAATGTCTAATATCAACTATTCTCCTTTCTTCATTATCACATCTGTGATTTTCCTGGTCTTCAAATCTATATTCCTAGGGATAAGATGGGGTGAAGGGGCAGAGAAATGGGAAGGGTGGGGAAAGTTTTTACAAATTTCATTATCACTACATATGATGACTCCTCAGAAAATAAACTGCTCAATCACCCAACCACAGTAATAAAATTCTTGTGAAACAGCAGTTCTATTAACTTCAGTAATTAAATTCTCATAGAGCAAAGTATAGTCTGGGAACCCCTAGAGGTCTCCCCTATACCCTTTGTGGGGTGGAGAGGAGACAAAGTAAAATCACTTTCATAATTCTAAGATGATATTTGCTTTTTTCCCACTGTCATTTTCTCATAACTAGAGTTTTCCAGAAGCTACAAGAGGTGTGATGCTACAATAGGTTGAATGAAAAGCAATGCTGCTATTCTCATTCAATTTTTTGTTAAAGTTATTTTATTTTCTAAAAAGGGGTTCTGAGATCAAGTTTGTGAACCACTGTCCTAGAGTATGGCCAATTGAGAGGTCTTACACAGCATCTGGTAACTCTATCAATCTACTTAGCACTCATTACCCAAACCAAAAAGTGATGGTGCCAGTCATGTCTCCTAAGTGGGGATCAATACCTTTCTATACATTCTCATATCTTGAGGACAAGACACAGGCTACACTATCTTCTTGCTATACGTATTAAAGACTCTCAACCAGTAATGTGAAATATCATAACCCGCAATACATGGCAACCAACAATTACAGTGAACACCCATATACCCACCACCTGGATCCTACCATTAACCTTTTGCCATACTTGCTTTATCAGATATCCATCCATTTCTAGCAGTTATAAACTGAAGACATCAGTACATACATATCACTAGTTTTTTCTTTCAAAGTAAAATTTACATACAAAATGCACAAATCTTGGGTGCACATTTGCTGAGTTTTGATGAATGTATAAAACTCAAACCCGTATCAACTAAAGAATACAATTATCCATTCTACTATAAAGACACATGCACACGTATGTTTACTGTAGCACTATTCATAATAGCAAATACTGGGAACCAACCCAAATGCCCATCAGTGATAAACTGAATCAAGAAAATGTGGCACATATACACCATGGAATACTATGCAACCATAAAAAAAGGATGAGTGCATGTCCCTTGCAAGGACATAGATGAAGCTGGAAACCATCATTCTCAGCAAACTATCACAAGATCAGAAAACCAAACACCGCATGTTCTCACTCATAAGTGAGAGCTGAACAATGAGAACACATGAACACAAGGAGGGGAACATCACACACCGGGGCCTGTCGGGGGGTGGGGGGCTAGGGGAGGAATAGCATTGGAGAAATACCTAATGTAGATGACGAGCTGACTGGTGCAGCAAACCACCACGGCACGTGTATACCTATGAAAGAAACCTGCACGTTCTGCACATGTATCCCAGAACTTAAATTAAAAAAAAAAAAAAAAAAATTATCCTAGAAGCCTGGCCCTTCCCAATCAATCTCTGCCTATTCTCCCACAGAGGCCGTTATTCCTGATCTTTTTTTTCCCTACCACAAACAAGCTGTGTTTGTTCTAAAATTTCATATAAATGGAATCACACACACTATGTACTTTTTCATGCAGCGTTTCTTTCACCTAGCATGTTTTTGAAATTCATTCACGCTGTATTATCAGTGGTCCGTTCCTTTTTTTTTGAGAGACGGAGTCTCAATCTGTCGCCCAGGCTGGAGTGCAGTGACCGGATTTCAGCTCACTGCAAGCTCCACCTCCCGGGTTTACGCCATTCTCCTGCCTCAGTAGCTGGGACTACAGGCGCCCGCAACCTCGCCCAGCTAGTTTTTTGTATTTTTTAGTAGAGACGGCGTTTCACCAGGTTAGCCAAGATGGTCTCGATCTCCTGACCTTGTGATCCACCCGTCATGGCCTCCCAAAGTGCTGGGATTACAGACTTGAGCCACCACGCCCAGCGGTCTGTTCCTTTTTAATGCTGAGTAGTATTCCACTTGTATATACATCAGTGTTTATCAATTTTCCTACTAGTGGATTATTTCTAGTTTTCTGCTCTTAGAATAAAGCTGTTATTAACATTCTTGTACCTATGCGTCTTGGCCCCATGTATCATTCCCTCTTGCGTAAACACCTAAGAGTGGAATTTCTAGAGGAGGAAAAACTTGTAATGGGAAATTTTAAAGGTACACAGGAGAAAAGAGAATAGTACAATGAATTCCAATTAAAGCCAGCTGCAACTATATTACTTCATAGACACTCCTGTTTCATCTGTATCCCCCCAATTACTTTGAAGTCCTAGGTATTATCATCATTTTGTCTTTAAATATTCAATATGCAAACAATGCTTTAAAATCTAGTAATTTATCATAAAATATTTATCACTGACTTACCTATGGATTAAGAGTTTAATTAAAGTAGCAATTGATAAACTTGTCTTCTCTTCACATCTTTTAAATGATGCCTCTCTACCAGCCCCTTGATACCCAGAAAGTCAATGGTATAAACTCAGATACATTTTCTGTTGCCATTTGGAAACAATTAGTGCTAAATACAAAAATTGGTCTTAACGATAAAAATAGAGAACACTAACACAGCCAAGAGCCAACCAGATTTCCCAACTGCCAAACCAACACCTTGACTCAACTAATCCCATGCCATGCCATGTTCTAAATGAAACTACATGAGACTTAAACTTGCTTGTGCTAGAAAGGGTTAGAGGAAATGAATGGCCTTCTCAATCACTGCTGATGACAGCATACACGCATACCTTTTCAGAGGGCTATCTGGAAAAAAACGCAAATCTTTTGATTTGGAAATTCCACTTCCAAGAACCTAAGTAAATCCTAGCATAAAGCATGCAACAACGATCTTCTTCCCAGTGTTGTTTAGAGAAAAACTGTTTACAACCTAAATGTTCACCACTGGGTTAAAAGTCTGAACCACGGCCTGGTGCAGTGGCTCACGCCTGTAATCCCAGCACTCTGGGAAGCAGAGGCGGGAGGATCACCTGAGGTCGGGAGTTTGAGACCAACCTGACCAGGAGGGAGAAACCTCGTCTCTACTAAAAATACAAAATTAGCCGGGTGTAGTGGTGCATGCCTGTAATCCCAACTACTTTTGAGGCTGACGCAGGAGAATTGCCTGAACCCGGAGGCAGAGGTTGAGGTGAGCCGAGACTGCGCCACTGCACTCTAGCCTAGGCAACAAGAGCGAAATTCCATCACAAAAAAAAAAAAAAAAGAAAGAAAGAAAAGAAAAAAGAAAGTCTGAATCACATATGCCAAGCTACTATGATGGAGGGGAGTACATTTGCCCTTCATCAATTTTCACTGCATTTATAAATTTCAATATAATTGCAGTCTGTGCCAAGTTTTTAAAAGAGCAAATCTCAAGGCTTTGGAGACAACTATGAAGAGGTGGCACTTTGAAAATATAGGACCCGGCCAGACACAGTGGTTCATGCCTGGGTGGATTGCTTGAGCTCATGAGTTCAAGACCAGCCTGGATAACATGGCAAAACCTCATCTCTATAAAAAATACAAATTAGCCAGGCAAGTGCCTGTAGTCCCAGCTACTCCGGATGCTGAGGTAGGAGGATGGCTTGAGCCCGGGAGGTGGAAGTTGCAGTGAGCCCAGATGGCGCAGCTCAGGCCACAGAGTTGCAGTAAGCCCAGTGGCACAGCTCAGGCCACAGAGCCAGACTCTGTCTCAAAAATAAAAACAAATCAAACCAAATCAAACAAAAAATAGGACCCACTGAATAAGTTTCAGTAAGGTGAACTGTAGAGTTTAACAGCATACACAAAATAATGACAAGGGGAAAAATAACAAGTCTAGCTAGACAAGAGGTTCAGGTAAGATATCAACATGTTAGGAAGAAATCAAAGGACAGCATGACACAATCCAATACAACTTAGTACAGCTCATTTTACTTATGGTCTAATCCAAGGTGTTCTCAACCTTGGCATTATTGGCACTGGGGGGCTGGGTTCTTTGTTGGGGAGTGTCCTGTGCACCGCATGATGTTTAGTAGCATTCAGGCCTCTACCCGCTAGCCATGAGCAGCACTTTCCTTCCTCAAGTCTTAACCCAAAATGTCTCCAGATGTTGCCAAAATTCCACTGGGGGCAGTGAGGAGTGGGTAAAAATCACCTGGTTGGGTAACACGGATCTAACCTTAAACTTACAATATTCTATTCCACCTTTTTTTTTTTTTTTTTTAAAGACAAGAGTTTTGCTCTGTCGCCTAGTCTGGAGTGCAATGGCGCAATCTCGGCTCACTGCAACCTCTGTCTCCCCAATTCTAGCAACTCGCCTCAGCCTCCCAAGTAACTGGGATTACAGGTGCCCACCACTACGCCAGGCTAACTTTTTGTATTTTTAGTAGAGACAGGGTTTCACCATGTTGCCCAGGCTGGTCTCCAACTCCTGACCTCAGGTCACCCACCTGCCTCAGGCTCCCGAAGTGCCAGGACTACAGGCATGAGCCACCGTGCCCAGCCCATTTCATTCTTTAAAAAACAACAACAACAAAAAAACCCTGGCCAGGCACGTCTCTACTAAAAATACAAAAAATTAGTCAGGCATGGTGGTCATGCCTGTAATCCCAGCTACTCAGGAGGCTGAGGGAGGAGAACTGCTCGAACCCAGGAGACAGAGGTTGCAGTGAGCTGACATGGTGCCACTGCACCCCAGCCGGGGTGGCAGAGCAAGACTCCATCTCAAAAAAAAAAAAAAAACACCCAACTCCCCCCCTCTCCAAAACTGTTGCCTTTAAGCAGCCTACAATCTAAAGGCAAAACCCTCAACGTCAATGAGTTTTTAAATCTTATTACAGTATTGTGTGTATAAGAAAGTCTTCAATATTACAGACTGGGAGTTTTGCCCATCACAGATCTACCTTCCTTCCTCATTAGAAGCATTAATGTCTTGTATTTATTAAAATGCACAAATTCCTCAAAACAGAAATTCACACCATGGTCTTAAGTGAGCTACCATGCACTTAGGGCCTACTGTGGTCCATGTCATAAGCAGTTACGCCACTTGGGTTCAAATCCTTGCTCTTATCACTTACTAGCTTTATAATCTTGACCACATTACTAACTTCTTTATGCCTCATTCTCCTCAACTGTGAAACAGAAATACTATCAACCTACCTTAGCGGAGCAAAGTGAGTATAAAATGCTTAAAATAGTGTTTAGTGTGCAGTGAATGCCTGGTAAATGTCAATTATGAGCCATTATTCTAACTACAAGTCTCTAAAAACAGGCACCATCATCATCAATTTACAGAAGAAAGAGAGTCTGACAGATTAAGAAATTTGCCAGTGTCCATGCAACTAAAAGGTAATGGAGCAATGATTCAAAAATTGATTCAGAGTCCATACTTTTTCCATTGTGTCAATAAAATCACATTCAGATTCATTAACTACGAAGAAAAACATATCAGTCTTACTCAAAAATAATGACCAGCATAAGACATTTTTTATTGAGATTAAATTTAAACACAACTAAATTCAAGCATATTACTCAATTAAGGTTACAAAGCTTTTACACTAAGACAGACAACTTTCAGAGATTCTCTACATATTATTTTAACTGACTCTTATTTTTAAAAATCATAATATGCACTTTAGTTTCTGAACTTGTTTATGCATTATGCTGAAGCAATTTACTGAAATTCTACTAGAACTGATGTACAGGAGAGGATAATATGATGTTTAAGATAGAAATTATCTTGTATACATTCAAGCTGCCTGGTTATTCCAGGTCACTGACTTTGTAAATGACAGATTTTGTTCCCAAGTCCCAGAGGGGCTTTGTGAACCCCTCTAACTTTTTCCATTTGCCCTTCCTCATACCCAAGTTCTTCTTAATGACTCCTAAACATCTTACCTGTAATATTTAAGCCCAGGGTTTTGGTTTTGTTTTCAGACAAGAGCCTCGCTCTGTGGCCCAGGCTGGAGTGCAACCTTCACCTCCCAGATTCAGGCGATTCTCCTGCCTCAGCCTCCCATGTAGCTGGGACTACAGGCATGTGCCACCACACCTGGCTAATTTTTTTGTATTTTTAATAGAGATGGGGTTTCACCATGTTAGCCAGGCTGGTCTCTAACTCCTGACCTCAGGTGATCCACCGGCCCTGGCCTCCCAGTGTGCTGGGATTACAGGCATGAGCCACCACAGCCAAAGCCCA
The DNA here is from genome assembly GCF_000951045.1 of Mandrillus leucophaeus. NCBI lineage: Eukaryota > Metazoa > Chordata > Mammalia > Primates > Cercopithecidae > Mandrillus > Mandrillus leucophaeus. The sequence goes on along the minus strand of NW_012107808.1, from coordinate 4,365,743 downwards.
TTTTTTTTTGCCTAGATTTTGCTCCTCCCAACACTCAGTACGATCACCAATGACTTCTGCCTCACTTCTTTCTGAAGCCATTTCGCTGAAGTCACCAGTTTTCAACCTGTTATGTATTCTTCACATTCTTCAACCTGGACTTTAAAAACTCCTCATTTAAGAGGTAGAAGGATGTCAGAGCAGAGCAGAATGGCTAGGACCTACTTACCCTACAGCCCCAAACTATGAGAACTGGAAGAGACTTAGAAAGTTTAGCCCAAAGTCTTCAGTTTTACAATGACACTGAGAGACAGCTCTAACTGGATGAAATCTTCCCTAACTCCTCTCATCTTAGAGAGTTTGGTCCACTTATAGTTCCTTACTCTTGGATTTTAACATTTTTTTCTGCTTCCACGGTTCAGTAACCTCTTTCAATACAATGATTATCAAAAGGGTTGAGAGTTGTTCACAGAGTTATTTTGAATACATGGTTCAAGTAATTCTGCCCCAATCTACTGTATGAAAGGGAAAGAAGAGGCTGAGAATATCTGCTCTTTTCTATCAAAATTTTGGCTATCCTTCATGTTACTTCTACTAGTCTTCTATAACCACCAAGTCAAGTCTCACCTCCTCCACACCAAATTTTTCTTCCTGTTCACCAAAGGAAAAAAAGAAAACCCTGTATTAGCATGCATGTTCAGAAATTCTAGGTTTTACTCTACTTTCCTAGACTCCTTATTAAATTACTAACTCATCAATTATCAGACTCTTGTTCACTTGTCTATCACTTCCTTGTCCATCAGTTCAGATCACAGACTGGTTAATTAGCACTCAAACCACGAATTCTAGATGCTGCTATGTGTACAGTGGTGGCTGACATCTGTAATCCCAGGACTTTGGGAGGCTAAGTCATGAGGACTGCTTGAGGCCAGAAGTTCAAGACCCCAAGTTTTATTTATTTATTGTAGAGATGGGATCTTGTTATGCCCAGGCATAAAAAAACTCCAGTTTCCCATCAACCAAATGAAGAAACCCCCTTACTCCAACCTTCTATAAATGATCATTCCTGCCTTCCTTTCCAGGCTTGTCTCCTGCAACAACTCTACACATGAACTCTGCTCCAGCCATGCCGAGGCATTGTTTCCTGAAAAAGCCCTATCCCGGATATTCAGGTATTCCTTCGGCCTTTAACCCTGACACCTCCGCCAGCCTCTTCTCTCAATGTTCAGCCCCCAAAAACCTATCTTTGTGAAGCCTTTTCAAAGGTTTCTATTTTCTTCAGACTACATAGCACTGTGTTCATTAACTGTCTGATGGGAATATTGTGTTATTTATGTTTGTGTATCTCTCACATGCTCTCTAAATTATGAATCATCAGAGGGCAAAATCCACAATTCTGTTTTGTACTTCCCCATATTGCTTAGAGCACAATGCCTGGCACACAGAAAGCTCTCAATATAGTTGCCAACTTGAAAAAGTGCTTTCCCAAGATATTTTTTTATAGGTTGGCCACCAAGCCCCAGTTAGCTTCTTATGCCATTTTATGAATATTTCATTTACGCCTTGGTGTCTCAGATTCATCAAGCTAAACTATTCTATTTCTTCTCAGTATATAAAAGAGACTGTCCTAAATTCAGGGGTTGTCCCCATTGAAATGGTCTGTATGAAAGTTCTATTCTAACGTCACCTGGTCTATCTCTCAAGCTACATATCAACTAAGCAAAACTCTTCCCCCACTAATGTTATCGTAAAAATCAGAATTTATAAGAGCCACAAAATAAAACGAATATTCCTTCGGCTCAGAGTCACCTTGCTCGAGAAAAAGAAAAATCATGTGGTGATTCTGAATTGCTTCAAGATAACTAACTGAAAAGTAAAAAACTGAACAGAAAGAGACTGAAATATGCTGTGAGAGCACCCAAAATACATATATAGAAAACCTTAACATATGTAATTCTTGTGAGTCTTCCCTTGGTAACAGATAATGCTGTTAATAGCCATTACCATATGTTACTCAAGTTGAAGTCTACCATTACTTTCAATTTAGCAAAATTTTTTAATACAAGCAATTCAGTCCAAAAAGCTTTTACAAGTGTTTCTTCAATGCCAAGCAGGGACTGGAAGCTAAGAGCACACGGATAAATACAACAAAGTTTTGACTTCATAAAGTAAATAATCTCAAGTTTTCTCCACTTTAGTACACACTCTGTCTACAATACTTTCCTTCCCCCTTTACCAGTTATTTCCATCAGCCATGATTTTGTCCGGATCGCCTGTCATCGTATTAGAAAAAGGGGTTAAAAAAGTTTCGTGGATTTTTTTTTTTTTAAACAAGAGGTGGGGAACATATTCCCTGCCCCACCATTCTGATGACACGAAGAAAGAAGGCTTCGGGGGTGGAGGAGGGGGCCAGGGAGAAATTATTTCTTCCACTCCCTTTTGAAAAAATCGCCAGTCTACTATGCTTGTCTATCAAAGCCCACCTAAAATATGATGTGCACAAACACATCAAAAATAAGTAGGCCTCTTGTAAAAGCGACACTTAAAGAAAGGCAAACCATATCGGATTATTTCCTATTTTATTCATAGAAATGACTCTTTGCAGCACTGAAACATTTAAAAACACTCCTGGATATAATGCTGGTATTTCAATTTGAAAAACTTACCCTACGGATCAAAAGATCCGTGCAATGACAAAGCTAAAAATGTTCTCTCTCACTAATAAGGGTGAATCACAGCAGCCACCTACTCCACCCAACAATCGTCCTTGCTAAGACTGGACAGTTCAAAACCTGGAAAGCTTTCCTTGTCCGCTCCACACTAGAAACAAATTCACTTCAACACTAGTGTTTAAGCACAGCTGTGCAACAGCAAGGAAATGTTATTAAATGTTGAAATTTACCAGGACATTGTGTTCTTCAGATAGAGCTGTGCCCTTTTCACATTTACTGAACTCCCCTCCTCTCCTGTTTATAGGGTGTGGGGGGGAGCGCAACAGATACTCTTGCTTGAAAAATAAAGTATCTGTTCAGATTTTCGAAGCAAGTTTCCATTACTGGGTTTGGGAAAAAATCCCTACTACATTGTCTGTAACAAAAAGGTGCCTGCGCCTTCTTTCAACTGCCTGAAGCCATTAGAGAGCTCACAGATCTCCCTGCACAAGAAACTTAAAAACGCCTTTCAGTCTCGCAGAGACCTACTTGGATGTTTCCAAGTTCCATCGTTTGGTAGCTACCCAGCATCTGGGGGAAAGAAGAAAAAAAAAAGAACTTATCCTTGGAAAAGCAGCCTCTTGAGTCTCTAGAACCGGAGAGACACAGAAGGGAAGTCAGGGCTCACCTGAAACCCTCCACCTCGGCAGAGTCCGGTAAGCCCCGGCTCACCTTTCTTTCAGTGCCCGCGAAACTCTCAATGAAAAGTATCGCACAAAAGGCCTCCCCTGCTCCCCGCGCCGAGGACTCACCAGGACCGTGGTGCAGATGGATCTCAGCTCGGACTCCACTTTCTCCCGATAGTCCTTAATCAGCTGCAACTTCTTGTCGGAGGTGTCGGTCTTCTGCTCGATGCTCGAGATGACCCTCCAGGCGGACCTGCGGCCCCCGACCACGTTCTTGTAGGCCACGGAGAGCAGGTTGCGCTCCTCGTTGGACAGCTCGGCGCCCTGCTCGGTCACCGCCTTCATGCAGGTGGCCATGTCGTCGTAGCGCTCGGCCTGCTCGGCCAGCTTGGCCTTCTGGATCAGCTCAGTCTTCTCCATGGCGGGCGCGGGGCCGGGGCCGGGGCGGAGGGCGAGGAGAGCGAGGGAGAGCG
>NW_012107808.1:4351115-4361314 GCF_000951045.1 Mandrillus leucophaeus | reverse complement strand
GGGGGCGAGGGGGGCGGAGCGGGAGGGAACGCGGAGGCTAGGAGGGTGGGTCGGCGCGGGGAAGTTCGGTTGGCCGGCAGGCTGCGGCTTCGGCCACGGGGTTTCCTCCAATTAGATCCAGGGTAAAAGGACGTCACTGTTGCCATGGCGATGCCGTTACCAACTCCCCTCAGCCTCCCCGCCACCCCGGCACTTCTGGGTGCGGCACGAGACCCAGAGGCGCGCACGACCTCCGAAGCGGTGACTACGTCTCCCGGTGCGGATGGTGCATTGCATCTCAAGGTCTCTGGCCGAGTCTGAACTGGAGGGTGACACATTCAGCTGTTTGGGAGCACAGGGGCCTTTCTTTCCTCCACCTTCCGATCTGTGACAAAGGTTTGGATCCCAAGATACTAAACCCAGACCTTAATCACGTTGCCATTAGGGCTGGGAATTAAGCAAACCGCATCCCTATTAAAGAATAATTGATTCCTGGAGACAGTGGCTTTAGTATGGCACGTACGTGATAAATTCAGGTTTTCAGATGGGCACCCTAAAACAAAAACTTCCCTTGTGAAAAGGTAGGTCCCAGAAGATCCAGGCGAGTCTCTGTGACAATGCCAAGTATTGTGGTTTTCTTTAAAATGGGAAATGACATTCAACACAGTCTGCAGGAAAACACCTAGAACCACCCCTTCCCACCCCCCCAAAAAAACCCTGCCCATAACATCGCTCCCCGCAAAAAAGCAATTTTTATGTTTCTTTCAGGCTTTCCAGGTTATGCATCTAAATCTATAATTTTTCACATCATTGTCACATGCGCACACGCTTTTTGTTTCTGGTATTATTTGTCAGAGCACACTTGAAAAGCCGAAATCCTCTCCCTGGATGTCGATTTCTGATTTTCTCCTCCTGGGGAACACCCTGCTGAAGTGAGAAAGATTTCCCCAGCCCCTCCCATTCAGGGTAATCCCTGGCAGCTCCCTTTCCTTTTAAACCACTCCTGTCTCTCCTGGCACTCCAGTCCCCTAACTCCATCCAGGTAGGGTGGCTGTCCTGCCCGTCTGACGAGTGGCCTTTGTGCCATCTTAAGATGCGAATTGCCCTCTGGGTTCACGCTGCTATGATCCCGATTCCAGCAGGTCTAGGGAGAATGGATCATAGAAGGCCCAAGAATGCCATAGGCAAGAAAGAATTTCCCATTCTCGGTGGAGACCTGAGCGAATCCGGAGAATCTCTAGAATGGGAGATCTGAGAGTGCAGACAGATGGGAGGAGAAGGTGCCGACTTTCCAGAAATTCAGACTCCCTCTTGACTGCCCCTCCCTGTCCTGACTTGTAAAGGTTGCTTTGTGCTTTGACAGACAGGAGCGGCCTGGATTGGAAAGGGCCTGTGTCTTAACGCAGAAATGCCTTACTATGTTCCAGCCTTCTAATGGAGGGCCCTGCTGTTATTTCTGGAATCCCTGGGGCCCCACTGCAGACACATGAGTGTTTATGGCCCTGTGGGCTGGGGTGGAGCTGGACACCGAGAAATCCCAATGGAAAGAATTTGCATGTGGAAGGTCAGATAAAATGCCTTCTGTATGACCAGTGAATTTCAAGCTCACCAAAATTAGAGGCAACCCGGGCAAGGGGAGAAGCCAGTGGAGGTGGATGGGGGATAGAGACCCTGGAGAGGAAATCGTCAGGGGATGGGACCTCTGTGGTAGGGAGAGGTGCTACCAGAAGGAGCAAGCACACTAAATTCTTTGTCAGAAAGTCTAGGCTGTGCTGCCATCTCCCCCAGTGACCTTGGGCAAGTTTTTGCTGCTTTCTGTACCTCAGTCTCTGAAATTTCTGCTTTCATTCAATCAAATATTTATTGAACACCAACTCATCTGGTTGCAATCATCTGGAATCATGGGTAAAAACTGCTTCCAACCAATGATGCAGTATAAAATTGCATTTTAGGAAGATTCAGAGGACCCTCTGCATAGCTAAAGGCTTCTGTGCCTGAAAGAACTCGAGTTGGAGAGAAATAAGGCTCTGGGAACTTGAAGTCCCTGGACACAGAAAGAACTAATGTGTGTTGAGTGATTGCATGTGTCAAGCACTATTTTAAGTCTTTTAGCGAGAATTAACTTATCCAATCTGCTTAATGCCACTACAAAGTAGGTGTCATTATGCTCACCGTCTCTATTTCACAGACAAGGAAATGAAGGCACAGGGTGGTCAAGCATGATGTACAGGGCCACACAGCTAGAGAGCGGCAGAACTTGGATACGGACCCCATGCAGTTTGGGTGCCAAAGCCCATCTTTTTAACCACTGCTGAGGCTGCCTCACCAAGTCTCCCCAGATCTCTGCTAGGTGCTGCAGAGAACCTAGGACAGATCAGACCAGCCTCTGTCTTCTAAGAGTTTCTCCCTAGTAAATATGAAACCTGTTAAGCATCACATCCAACATACTGGGAAGAAGTGCAGGGAACAGACAGCTAGCAAAGGGAGTACTGAGAAATTATTACCTTATTTATGAAGTTCTTGTTATTTTTTCTAAGTTACCTGGTATGAAGAAACTCCTGGAACAAAAAGGAGCACATTAACATGGAGCCAGAAGACCCTAAAATCCAGCCCTGCTATTTATATGTGATTTGAGCTTGGATACCTTGATCCTCTGTGAAACTCAGTTCCCTCTATCTGTAATCTGGAAAAATAATCCCAGCTGGGCACAGTGGCTTATGTCTGTAATCCCAATACTTTGGGAGGTTGAGATGGTGGATTGCTTGAGCCCAAGAGTTCCAGACCAGTGTAGGCAACATGGCAAAAACCTGTATCTACAAAAAAATATAAAAGTTATCTGGGCGTGATGGCGCACACATGCAGTCCCAGCTACCTGGGAGGCTGAGATGGGAGGATCACCTGAGGCCAGAAGGTTGAGGCTGGTGTGAGCCATGATTGCACCTCTGCACTCCAGCCTAGGCAACAGAGTGAGTTCCTGTCTCAAAAATCATCATCATCATCATCATCATCATCATCATCGCAACATCAAAGAGTTGTTTGGAGATTAAATGAACTGTCACATAGGAAAATGCTGAGCATATAGCAAGTGTTCAGCAAGTAGCATTTTCTTTTTTCCTTCTTTCCCTCTGCTTGGGGATGGGGTACAGCCCTGGGGGGATGCTATCCAGCTGCAAGGAACCTTAGAACTTTATTAAATGTTTAGTGAAAGCTTATCTCTTGAATCATTGTTGTAATTAGTGCAGTTAATGGTCTACAGAATGGCTGCATTCCATGTACATTTCAGAATGAATGAGACCTGGTTGAGCTCACTCTCATAAATTGTTTCAGTGATTTATTTACTCAGACCAGTGGATCGCCAGAAACTTCTTCCTTTCCTGCCATATGGCAGCTAGTTTAGTGACAAGCAAACATTTGAGTAGGACGTTTCACCCAAAATCTTCATATAATTACTATTGGTGCTTCTGTGCAGTGGGCAGATAAAGAGTTGCCCCCACCTGGCCTGTGGGTGCTAAATGAGGTTTCGCAGAGTCACAGATAGGTGGGGAAATCAAGGGAGCCTGGTCAAGGAAGTCTTTCTACATATTCCTTAGTTTGAAACTTTATTCACTTTGTTCAGGGTGATGGTTAGTTGTATGTGTCAACTTGGTGGATCACGATACCCAGATACTTAGTCAAACACTATTCTGGGTGTTTCTGTGAGGGTGTTTTTGGATGAGATTAGCGTTTAAATCAGTGTACTTTGTTGTTGGTGGTGGTTTTTTTGGTTTTGTTTTTTGAGACAGTCTCACTCTGTCACCCAGGCTGGAGCGCAGTGGTGTGATCTTGGCTCACTGCAGCCCTCACCTCCCTGGTTCAAGCGAGTCTCCTGCCTCAGCCTCCTGAGTGGCTGGAATTATAGATGTGCACCACTATGCCTGGCTAATTTTTGTATTTTTAGTAGAGACGGGGTTTCATCATGTTGGCAAGGCTGGTCTTGAACTCCTGACCTCAAGTGATCCACCTGCCTCAGCCTCCCAAAGTGCTGGGATTATAGGCGTGAGCCACTGCATCTGGCCTAGATCAGTAGACTTTGAATAAGCAGTTTGCACTCCCTAATATGGGTGGGCCTCATCAAGTCAGAAGACCTGAAAAGAACACAAAAAGCATCCTTATTTGAGCAAGAGGGAACTTTCCAGCAGACTGCCTTCAGACTCCATCCGAAGCACCGGCCCTTCCTGTGTCCCCCGCAGATGCTTTTAGAACTAGAAAGGGAACATGAGCTCTCCTGGATCTATATCCTGCTGGCCTGCAGGTTTTGAACTTGCCAGCATCCATAACTGTGTGAACAAATTCCTTTTAATAAATCTCTCTCTCTACACACATACACATACATATAAATACATGTGTGTATTCTATTGAATGCATTTAGTAACCTTTTTTTTACCCAACAAATGATATGGATATCTGTTTCTTTTCTTTGGAACCTCACTCTGTTGCCCAGGCTGGAGTGCAGTGGCATGATCTCGGCTCGCTGCAACCTTTACTTCCTGGGTTCAAGCAATTCTCCTGCCTCAGCCTCCTAAGTTGCTGGGACTACAGGCACATGCCACCACGCCTGGCTAATTTTTGTATTTTTGGTAGAGATGGAGTTTCACCATGTTGGTCAGGCTGGTCTTGAACCGGTGACCTCAGGTGATCTGCCCACCTTGGCTTCCCAAAGTGCTGGGATTACAGGTGTGAGCCACTACGCCTGGTCAGATATGGATATCTTTTAATAGCTTTTAATGTGTGTCTGCAACATACCAGTCTCTCTTCTCTCCCTTACCGGACCATGAGCCTCTTGAGGGTAAGGGTTTTTTTTGTTTTTTTTGTTTTTTTAAATCTTGTATTCGGTGACTGCTCAACAGCTGGATAAACTTAGCTATTGTAGTTCCCACTGGCTGACTAAACTGATGCTCAGAGAGGTTAAATTACCTATCCCAATTGGTAAACTTTAGAGTTAAGACTTAAAAACAGGTCTGTCTGACTTCAATCTTCTATTACAACAAGCAAGAATCTGTGCTACCTGCAATGGGAGACAGAAGCTCCAGTGTTTGCTGGCCTGGGAACAATGTTTAGTTATTTGAGGCTGGTGGGCGGCTGAATATGTATCTACCCGTGAGTCAGAGGCTGATTTTATTTTCATGTGGAAGGCTCTGTTTCTATGCTCAACACATCCAGCAGCGAAAGAGGTGCCTCCTTGTCCCTTGTCTGTTCCCTTTAATTGTCTACATGGTTCCCGTCCTCTCCCACTACCACCATCAGACTGCTACCTCCCAGTGGGAGAAGTTACATCTGACCTGCATGTCCCTGGTGACTTTACTGGGCCACAGAAGGCGTTCAGTGAAGGCTTGTTTGGAGACTGGATCCAGACCATTCAGGATGCGTTTCCAATAACGCTGACCATTGGCCTGTGTGCTTACTATGTGCCCAACCATATGCAGAGTCACTAGAATAGTAAAGCCACAGGAGGAAAGCACACAAGGCAGAGCTATGTCTTCAGCAGATGTTCCATAGAAACAGGATTGCCTCTGCTCGGAAGAGTATACCCAGAACCTTGAAGCCAGCACAGAAGGTCCCTGAGCCATCAGAAAACTGTCGCAAGATCACAGACTGATGCTCACCCGTACAAGACTTAGAGGAGCATTCTCCAAGCCCTCGCTCAGACTCAATTTCCTGCTAATTCATCCCACAAAATGTTTGAAGGTCTTCCACCTGCCAGATGCTGTCCTAAGGGCTGGGGTTTCCAGCATGATTAAGACACAGTCTGTGCTTAGAAGGAGCTTGACTGAGAGCACAGAGGTGGGTGCCTAACCTGGAGGTCAGCAAAGGCAGGGAAAATCCCCTTTCTCTTCAGTTGCAAGTTGTTCAGTTACCAGGTTTCCGGGTCCACAGCAGTCCAGAAGTGGCTACTTAGAAGGTGGGAGCAGAATTATTCCCGACACTTCCTCTGAAATCGACTCCACATTTCCGCAGATGACTTTGAGTAGAGTGATAGCTAGGGCTTTGGGGAGCCCGTTTCTATGGTCTATGCAAGGCAATCAGTGGACAAGGCAGAGACGACAAACCCATAAAGAGCTCATAAAAAAGCTGGAGAGGCCAGGGCCAAATAGCGTCGAGGTACATGGCCCATATGTCCCAGGCAGGCCCTAGGTACGCGGCAATTAGCCTTAATCATCACAAAAAAATGGTCATTATGTTTCGTATTTTTATGCTTCATATTATACGTAGACATATACGTTCTCTCTCTGTCTCTCTCTGGACATATATGAGAGTTGGGATTTTTTTAAGTTTTGGTACATAATCATCTCCCTAATTATGACTCATCTCCAGACAATTCGAGATAGTTGAAGAGATGAATGACCACAAAACAGCTAGAGAACAATGCACACAGGAGTTGATTGTGTGCTTCTCACAATAAGTGCTATGGGAGTTGAGAGAAGGGAGACATGAGTGTGGGCTCAGGCATCAGAAGGCTATGGAGTGAAAGGGACCCCTGTGGGGACAGCCACTGAGGTCATGCCAATCTGTGTTTCCATCCTTCCTGCTGCCCCTGGAGGGGCCCCTGGGAAGGCAGGAAGGCACAGGTGTTTCTCCTTGTGCTGGAGTTTCGTTTGGACGGGGCTGACTCCCGAAAAGTGGATCTGGATACGAAGTTGGAATGTGACCGGCCAGGAGAGCTAGGCAGCTGTGGTGCAGAGGACTCTTCTACCTCTCCTCTTCCTGCCCTAACCAGCTCAGCACCAAGCACATGGGCACTTTAAAAGCCCAGGACATGCTGGGAGACTCGCTGTGCTACCCTCAACCCCTTCAGCAGGAGCAGCTCTGTAAAAAACGCAAGTGTGGGCGGGGCGCGGTGGCTCAAGCCTGTAATCCCAGCACTTTGGGAGGCCGAGATGGGCGGATCACGAGGTCAGGAGATCGAGACCATGCTGGCTAACACGGTGAAACCCCGTCTCTACTAAAAAAATACAAAAAATTAGCTGGGCGAGGTGGCAGGCACCTGTAGTCCCAGCTACTCGAGAGGCTGAGGCAGGAGAATGGCGTGAATCCGGGAGGCGGAGCTTGCAGTGAGCTGAGATCCGGCCACTGCACTCCAGCCTGGGCGACAGAGCGAGACTCCGTCTCAAAAACAAAACAAAATAAAACAAAAAAACGCAAGTGTGACCTTCATTTTGCTTTGTGACTTAAAACCCTTCACCGTTATTCAGCTGCAGCTCAGCATGGTGGTTGGACTCAGGAGCCAGATGACCTGGGTTCAAATCATGGCTGCACTACTCACGAGATATGTGACGTTGGGCAGGTCAGCTGGCCGCTCTGTGCCTCAGTTTCCCCATTTGTAAAATGGGGGTGATGGTAGTGAGAGTCCTAGCCCACAGGGTTGTTAGGAAGCTCCAGGGAGGAAGGCTGGTGAGGAGCTCCCTGACTCCTCTCTGTCTTCTCTTCTGTCTCCATTCCTTCTCTCTGCTTCAGCCTCTTCTGGGCTTTGCTCTGCTGCCATCTTCCCCTGGCTACCCGCTCATCTCTCAGGTCTTCGAGGAAATGGCACTTTCTCCCTGGGGTGTTCTAGGGCTCTGAGCCCCTCTCAGCTAGGTGAGCTCCCCCATCCTGGACTCCCCAAGCAGGTAGTTATTTGATGTTGCTTCCCCTGGTCCACTTGTCTAATAGCTGAAGGTATCTCAGAGAGGGGGTGCTACATCCATGTGATTTGCCTGTGTAGCCCCAGTGCCTAGCAGAGTGCTTGGCAGACACGCTGGGTGCCAAGAAAGCAATGGCCAAGTGGACGAATTCACAAAGGATGGAAGGAGGAGTCATAGGCTAGTGCACAGTACCCAAAGGACAGAGCTGAGGCTGCTGGTCAGGACAGCTTCAGGCTCTGGCCAGGCTCCAGCACACAGCTGGAGGCACCCGTGACTCTAGCTGGGAGGGGCTGGAAGATCCAGGCAGCCCCTGACCGCCCTCCTTCTCCTTAGTCATGTCCAGTTCTGTAAACAAATTCTCAACTGCACCAGAAGGCAGCTGAGAGAACCCAGTGAAGAAACCTTTTGCAGAGAGAGAAAAGAACCCTTTTGAATGTGATCAATCACCCTGATTTATTTGGATGATTTCTCTTCTGGATTTCCTTAAACCAGGGAAAACCCAGGTAAGATATTTGGGGCCGTCATTCATCTAGACAAAGGACATAAAAGCTTGTTACATCAAAAGCCACCCCTGGAAAAAAACAGAGTTTCATCAACCCACTCAGCTATTAATATGAGATGCTCTCTGCCTGGGGACAGCAATTGCTGTAATTGATGCAAACGGTCCCAGCCACACTCACTGATTGTGGTTCTGAAACTCAGAGCTGCAGTTGACCAGACTAATGCGGCCAGCCTCACTCTGAAGGATCCTGCAGCAGGCAAATTGCTGGAATGTGTTCAGACGGAATCCAGCTGCTACAACCGTCACACAAACTTCCTAGAATAGAGGACAAAAGGTAGCAACTTGTTGCTTCTTGAGCCAAGAGATTTAGAACATGAGACCAAATGAGAGAGATTAAAATAAAAAATGCAAGAAGTCAGTGAAATGAGGATTTAGCTCACCAGGCCAAAGCAGGCAGTCTTGGGTCTTTGCTGGACAGTTGTAGCTGCCATATAAGCTGTCCCTGCCGGGGCTGGGATCTGGAAGCTGATGCTGAAACCTCGGCCTGGAGGTGATGTTGATGAAGCAGGGCTCTGACAGCCCCTACACTGTCAGAGGTCTGGGCAGTGCAGATGAGATTATCACTCCAAGATCCTCAAAGCATCCAGGAAAAAAACACATCTAGGTACATTAGCTGAAGTTTTTAGAGCACTAGTAAGCACCTAGTAGATGCTCAGAAAATGCATATTTTCTTTCCCTTTCCTGAAGACCAGGGGCCTAGCTTGGTCTGTATTAATTACTATATCAGAGTCCTTATTTGCAAATGAAAGAAACCAACTCTAGTGGATTAAAATATAAGACTACTACTTCTTACTGATGGTGAGGCATGTTGGTGAAGCAGGCTTATCGAATGAGCAGGCTCTGGGAGGGTGTGCAGCTAGAACCATGGCCCAAATCACCATGCAGACCTCTCCCAGGGAGATCCCTGTTGCTTCTGCCACTGAACAGCAGACATCACAGCATGCTGCACTGACTCCATGGCACCAGGTCCTGGAACCTGGATGCCTTCACAGTCCAGTACCCTCTACTCTCATTGAAATCCATGACACCAAGCCTTGCTGCTGCCCCACAAAGGAATTCTCCACAGTCCCTGCTGCTTTGGATCACTCACTGCAGATTCAAAATCCTGGCTGTGGTTTCTGGCCAGGCCCAAGTCACGTGCCATGCCAAGGTTCAAGATAAGCTAGGGGGAATAAGTATCTAGAATGTACACCTTTCAAAGAGGAAAGTGGGCTCCACTTCCCACTAAGATTCATAAAGTGGGGGATTCTTCCAACAAAGAAAGGGGCTTCAGAGGCTGGGCAGCTCAAAAATAGCACATCCCCTGCAGTTATACTTGGGTTTCCAGTCTACATGGCAGAAAAAAGAAGCAAAAGCTATGCATGGACAGTGTGCAGAAGCTGGAGCCTGGGAAAAGCCTTAGCCTGGATTTCATCTTTCTCTCTCTGGAAAAGGTTGGGGGAGCTTTACTGTCATTGATGCCCCTACCTGGAAGGCTTTTCCCTCCCCAGACTTGCCCTCCTCCAAGACCCACAAAGATCTCCCTCTTGTTGAAGATGCGATTCTACCTCTAGATTGCATCACACTTTTTAGAAATGAATTACTTCATTTATGTAGGTCTTGTCAAGCTCCCCCAGATGAGGACAAAACTCGTATTCATTAAACAGTTAACAAACATTCACTGAGTGTCTGCTAGGCCTTGGGGAGACCTAGGGCACAAAGACGTGGCCTGTGCCTTTGAGAAGAAGGTCACATTGGGTGCCAAGTGTGTGGAGGTGTGAAGGCTTTGCAGAAGAGGTGACTTATTTAAATGGGTCTTAAGATGTTCCCAGCCATTGGTAGAGGGAGAGGTGCATCCCAGAGAGAAGGAACAGCATGTACAGGGCAAGGAGTCATGAGAAGGCATGGCAGTTTTGGAACGGATTTGTTGGGATATGGTGTGTGTGTGGGCAGCAGGCAAGGAGGTGGGAGGTGAGGTCGCTGCTAAAGATTGGGACCACATGGCCGGGCACGGTGGCTCA
>NW_012107808.1:4335450-4350830 GCF_000951045.1 Mandrillus leucophaeus | reverse complement strand
AAACAAAAAAAACAAGATTGGGACCACATTCTTTTTACCCCAATCTTTAAAACCTGCTGGTTTTGTTTGTTTGTTTTTTGTTTTTTGTTTTTTGTTTTTTGTTTTTTTTTAACCCATTGAGTTTACATTTTGTTTTATTTTCTTATTTTTGTAGAGACAGAGGTCTTGCTATGTTGCCCAGGCTGGTCTCAAGCTCCTGGCCTCAAGCAATCCTCCTTCCTCAGCCTCCCAAAATGCTGGGATTACAGGTGTGAGTCACTGCGCCTTGCCTGAAACCACATTCTTAGGACCCTTGAGTATCTCCCTGAGGAAAAGACATTGTATCCTGAGACCATTAGAAATCATCAGATACTTTTTAAATTGATGTTTTGATTGTGGTATATATACACAACATAAAATTTACCATGTAAACCATTTTTAAGTGTACAGTCCAGTGGCATTAAACACATTCAAAATGCTGTACAGCCAGCACCACCATCCATCTCCAGAATTCTTTCATCTTGTAAAACTGAAACTCTGCACCCATTTAACACTCACCCCCCATGCTCCCCTCACCCTAGTTCCCGGCAACCGCCACCATCCTACTTTCTGTCTCTATCATCAACACTTTTAAGCCCGAGGGCCACCTGCTGGGATTTTTAAGAAAAGTCCCCACAGCTACACTGTAAAGGATAGGTTGGAGGATTTGGGGTAGGAGGCGACTGCAGAGAACTCCAGAGGTGACGATGACAGTGGCAGTGGTTTGGGGGGGGTGTGCAGGAGGGTGACGAGAGAGATTACAGAGATCTTGATTAGATGCGGAAATCAAGAGGCATCCAAGGTCACTCCAAGACATCTTTTTATTTTTATTTATTTATTTATGTTTTTGAGACAGAGTCTCACTCTGTTGCCCAGGCTGGAGTGCAGTGGCATGATCTGGGCTCACTGCAACCTCCGCCTCCTGGGTTCAAGCAATTCTCCTGCCTCAGCCTCCTGAGTAGCTGGGACTACAGGCACGTGCCATATGCGCAGCTAATTTTTGTATTTTTAGTAGAGACAGGATTTCGACATCTTGGCCAGACTGGTTTTGAGCTCCTGGCCTCAAGTGATCCGCCCACCTTGACCTCCCAAAACGCTGGGATTACAGACGTGAGCCACTGTACTTGGCCCGAGGCATCTTTTTCTATTTTATTTTCATGATGTTAACCCCCACACCCATTCTTGTGTGAGACAGAGAGGCGATTATGATCGTACAGGAGTTTTAAATAATCCTCTGACCCTATCAATTCATAAATATTTCAAAATTACAGGCTATTTAGAGGGTGAAGGACATCCTCCCATATCATTCCCATAAGATGTGTGAGAGGACTTTAGGGCAAGTTTGCATGCTCTAATCCATTTCATAAAAGAGAAATCATTTACGAAAGTAGTTTATGGTCATGAAATGTGCAATGACAATTCAGAACAGTTCCTGTGCTAAGAAGAATTATCTGAAGCTTGCATTCAAAAGACAGTTGACTAAACACAGGATCTGAAGTGATCAGAAGACCCGGGTTCCAGGCCAGTCTGCCACGAACTCGGTGACCCTGGGAGAGTGGCTTAACTTCTCTGCATCTCTGTTTCCTCTTTAGCACAGTGGTTGCTGTGAGAATTAAATGAGATGCTTTGTGTAAAGCCCTGCGCAGCATGTGACCCACAGTGAGTGCTCAGTTCACAGTGGTTGCTGTTGTCTGTTATGATAACACTGATCATCATCATTATCTCCAAGGACTCATTCAGCCCTGACGCCCTGTGCTTTGAGGTTGTTCTTTTTTTTTTTTTTTTTTTTTTTGAGACGGAGTCTTGCTCTGTCGCCCAGGCTGGAGTGCAGTGGTGCCATCTCGGCTCACTTCTGCCTCCCGGTTTCACGCCATTCTCCTGCCTCAGGCTCCCAAATAGCTGGAACTACAGGCAACCGCCACCAAGCCCGGCTAATTTTTTTGTATTTTTAGTGGAGATGGGGTTTCACCGTGTTAGCCAGGATGGTCTCGATCTCCTGACCTTGTGATCCACATGCCTTGGCCTCCCAACGTGCTGGGATTACAGGCGCGAGCCACCGCGCCGGCCTGCAGTTGTTCTTGAGAGGGAGATGAAACTGTCCATTCCTGGTTGTTCTGAAGAGAGTGTCCCACCCTCCCTGCGGGGCCTCCCCCATCCCTGTAGGCTAAGCCTCAGCTTTTCTGGAGTGTGACATTTCCGCCAGCCTCATTCTCTTTCTATCTCACTTCTCCCAACTTACTCTGGCCCCAAATCACCCTGTCTAGTCTTCGTTAGCAGCTGTGCTGTTTCCTTTTCTGCCCCCATGATGCCAACATCTCCTCTGAATCTGGGCGCACTAGAGGTAGAGAAGGGGTGAGACCCTCTTCTCTCTCCTCTCTTAGGCCATAGACCCCTCCCTGAAGCTCCTCTGCCCCCTATCTCTGAGCCTCAGAGCCTTCCTTGCCACTCGGAGCTCCCCTTTGGGTGCCCTCTTGAAAGCTGTGTTCTGGGTACAGAATCTTGTCTAGAGCCTCAGATATTGGGACTTTTCCTGTGGGAGGCCAGGCTGAGGGACACCTCTGAGCTCTGAGGGGGCTGCTGGGCTGTGATTTGGTGCAGGGCTGACATCTGTATTTGAAACACAGAATGGGCCAATGTGAACTCTACTGACTGAGAAGAGACACAGGTGCTAGAGTGAAGGTGCATGGATTGGAGGCATCTTGGAAACCCACACAATAGGAAACGGCTTTAGCCTGGACTGTTCCCACAGGGCTAAGTGCTCCCTACCTAAGAGAGAACCCGTGTGTTTTTCTTCTTCGCAGTATGTAGTTTAAAATCATTTACTTTGTAGACAACAATCCACAGGGCTAGGCACATACCCAATTGACTGATTGGTAAGAGTCAAATATTTGTTGATGGAAAAAGCTTCAAGTTGTGTTTAGAAATTGTTCATGAAGTTAAACATCTATTTTGAAGTGACTTTGGTTGTGAGGCTTGAGGTTCTGTATCACCCTATAGTTTTAGGGTCCTTTACATTTTTCAGTGTTGTTGAAAAGCAATTTATTGTTCACCATGTGCCATGGTAGTTCCCCAACTTGAGTGCAGAGACTGTGTTTGTGTCTCTCCCAGCACCTAACAGAGTGGTGAATGCGTAGTAGATATTCAATAAATATTAATTTCGAGCATCTTTTGTAGCACACATTATTTATTCTAGATCGTTAACCTCAGAAATTCCAACTTAGTCACCTGCCAGGCCTAATTCCTTGTTTCAAGGAAGTGAGACACCACTCGGGGCTGCCTGTGATCAGTGCATGCTGCACGTTTTCATGCGTGTCTGCCCGGATTCCCGTGTAGTCAGCTGATGATGATTGAAAAGTGAGTATCCAGCAGGCATTGCAGGGACCAATGTCTCATCAGAGACCCTGTTCACATATGCTCTTCACTTGGTGAGCGGTTTTACAGGTTTCCGATGACAGCAAGTATTTGTCTGTATTTCCCAGTGCAGAATTCTAGGCTCCTGGCAGCTTTTGTGAAAAACCATAGGCAGGAAAACCATCACGTACTCCAAAGTTCTTCGAAAGTGAGTTTCATCACTGACCAGAGTTTCGAGTACAGAGTCATTCTCTTGGTTAGCGCAGAAGTAACTGCGCTACGGTAACTGACCAACAAAAGTGCCTTCCAGTTCAAAGTCGTGTTTAGTCTCACTTGAGCCCTCCGTCACTTGGATTAGGGGCCTCCCTGTCATTGCTGGAAGGGACTTCAGGAAGCATCTCTTCCAGGTCTTTACCTAAGGGCCGACGTGGACAGTGTGTGGCCCGGACAGGTGTGTGGGTTGCGAACATACTGAAATAGGCTGCTCTCGTGAGTAAAGATTGGCTGCCCCCAAGCATCATGAGTGCCCCCCTGTCGCTCCCATTCTTTCCTGGAACCCTATAAATTCTCCACACCCTGATCTAGCAATGAAAGGGTTAATCCCTGGCCCAGCCCTGGGGGTGGTGGGTGGGGGCCTCCAGCTCTGCTGCTTCTGGGACTCTGCACGTTGGGTCTTGGGTCGGAGGTGAGGTATTTTGACTGTCACTCCTGGCAGTGGGGGTTCAGACCTGATGCACTGGAGAGCTGCATCGATGGGTTCCCAGTAAGGAAAGCTGTGCGAGGACGTGGCTACTTCAGGAGATTGAAGCTGGCTGCTTCTGGGGCTAATCCTGAGGAGGCCTCAGGAGGCTGAGAAACTCAACACATGGCATGTGAGTAGTGTTTGTGGCTCTACCTACAGAGAGCCTAGAGGTTCTGGGGGACCTAAGTAGAAGGAGAGGCAGATGATGTCACCCCCGCATGTGCACCCCTTCCATGGCTGTCCACCTGCCCAGGATAATTAAACCCCTGAGAGTGGCATCAGGCCCCCAGTCCTGGTCCTTGCCCACCTCTCCGCTGTCTCTGGCAGTCCTCCTGCTTTCCAGCCCCTCCTCCGCCCTCCTCCCTCCCTGCATCATGCTCTTGCCTCTACCGGAATGTCCTGCTCTTTGTTACTGACAAGAGTCTACTCATCCTTTAAGACCAAGGTTCTCCTCTCCTAAATTTTCTCCGACTCTTTTCCAAACAGCCCTGACCCCAGGGCCACCACTGCCCACCATAGTGCTTTTGCAAGGTTCAGGAGACATCCAGAGAAGAGGCATGGCAGAGGCAGCCCACCAAGGGTGCAGGCTGTTCTTGAAGCTCCCTCCCCTGTTCAGCCATCTGCACAGTGTCTGCCCTCGCCCTGCCCCTTGCTGTCTCATTGCATGCTGGCACCTGGTGGACCTCAGCATTGCATTTCCTGCCCTCCCTTGCAACCATAGGTTTCCTTCTGTGCTTCCTCCCACTGGCCCATGAGCTCTCCCAAGGCAGGGCCTATGACGATGGCTTCTGTATCCCAAGTAACTGTGATAAGTAACCATGGATCCCATGGTAAGCTGTCCACAAATGTTTTTTTAAAGGAGAAAGAGAGCTAGAGGGGAGGAGAGGGAATGGGTAGAGGGAAACTCCCTATAACCTGTCTACTCCTCCGGCTCCCTTGGTCCTCTGGGGCAGTGCTGCTTTAATGGACAATGGCAGCAATGGAGGAAGAAGAGGAAGGGTGGGCGTGGTGTGTCCTGGCTGCAAAGAGGGCTCCTCACCAGGCTCTTGCCAGCGCCCAGCCCCCATAGACCCAGCCTCATGTTTACTTGCAGGGAGAACATATCTCTGGGGAGTGTTTGGGGAAGGGATCTCCCGGATATAGGAAAGCCTGGATTCTTCAGGGGAGCAAAGCCCACCGAGATAGGATGTCCAGCACATCCTCGGGCCTCCTCAGAGGAATAAGGTGCTGTGGGACACGGTAGAACCATACCCATCTTCCTGAGCACGGTCCCAGGCTGGGGCCACAATGAGGAACAAGGAGTCCCTGCCCTTGGGGAGTCCCAGTTCAATAGAGATAAAAATCAATTACAGTACAATTCTCTACACACAGGGAAAAAGGTCTCCACAGTGCTGAGGCAGCCCCAGAGAAGAAGAGAACAATGCTGTTTGGGGATGGAAACTCACTCATAACGTACAGGAAGGGAGGTCAGGAGTAAATGACACCTACCTTGGGTTTTAAAGAATGAATAAGGGTTTGGCAAGCCAGTGCAGGATGGAAGGGAGTTTTAGGCAGGAGAAACGGCATATGCAAAAAGACAGTCATACATGAAAAACAGCGTGCTCAGGAAGACACAAGCAGGGAGATAACGTTGGGAGCTTCAAGTACCAGGCAGGGAAAGTGAGAGATGGGGCAGAGGAGGTGGGTGGGAGTGAGAACACAAAAAATGGTAAATGGAGCTCAGAGGGGTCTCGAATTTACCTATTACCTTCATTCAATTTACAATCACTTATTAAGCTCCTTCTCTAAGTGAGATATTTTTCTTCGAATCTTCCCAGCAATCCTTATTCCGCCTTGTCACTAAGGAATGGGCACACCTTGGACACCACACGTCATCCAGACCCACTTTATAGAAGGGGAAACTGCAGCTCAGACTGGGTAAATGGGGTATCTGAGAGCTCCCAGTTGGTTAATGTCTGAACCAAGACTTGAATCCAGATCTCTACATTTCCCAGTCCTGGCTCTGGTTCCAGACCCTTGCACTATGTGTGTGAAGCAGGCCCTTCAGACCTGAAACCATTTCTTATTTATTGACACCTGAAGTGGTTCGTGAAATGATACTCAGGTGAAAGGAAGCCAGGATCTCTTTTGAAGCTCCGAAAATCAAAGAGACTCATGATTTGGTAAAGAGACTTCCATGACATGTGCATAAGCAGAATTTTCTGCTTGAAAAAAAAAGATGGGTTGGGGAGCTTGTAAGCACCTCCCTTTATGTTCACATGGATGCCCATTTCTGAGGCTGGCTTGTCAGTTGCTCAATAGTGGTTCTAGTTTGCAAACGGTTCACCTTCAGGGTATTGATCCCTCTCTAGTTCTCTCATTGATGTCCCTGTCATTGAGTGAGCTGTTTCAGCAGTGCTCCTGTTCTTTTTCAAAGTCACCCTCAGTTGCCATCGATTCCATCAGCATTCTTTGCAGGCTGCGGCCCTATTGGTTTGCAAGGACAGCAAATATTGGGAGTTTGGAAACAGCACGCTCCTGGCTTTCCTAGGGAGGGCTGGGCCCTGCAACCAGGTGGGCTTTGCTGAGACAGAAATGAGTGGCAGAAAATGACTGATTGTCTCTGGGTTACAGCTTCAACCGCTAGGGCTCCCTTGGCTTCTTGGGTACAAGTCCTCCCTACAGGACACACAGACTGCATCCTTCTGCCTCCGTACCCGACCCTGCACCCCCTGAGTGCCATCTTCATAACCGGAAGAAGTCATGAGCTGGAAGTCAGCAGGCAGCCCCCCTGCCCAGGCTGTGCAGGATGCGATGTTCCAAACCACGCCCAGATCTGCACCCTGAGGCCCCTGGTTGTGTGGGGTAGTGGGCAATGCCCAGGTTTGGTGTCAGACAGGCAAGGTTCATACCTCAACGCTGCCATTTCCAGTTACGTGACCTTGGGAAGGTTACCTGCTTTTCCTGAGCCTTTATTATTAAAATTTGATTTTGAAATTTCATTTCAAAATGCACTGTCTAATATGGTAGCCACTAAGCACACGTGGCTATTGAACGCTTGAAACGTGATGAATCTGCATTGAGATGTGCCGCGAGTATAACACACCTGGATTTCGTCCCTCCCCAGGTACAACAGTGACCCGTGGTGCAGTAGGGAGGGCTGTTTTCCATGCCCAGCGAGGCCTGCTCAGCGCCCATGAGGTCTTTATGGATGGCCTGCCTCCCAGCTGGTACCTACCTGGTCCTGTCACAGTTCCAGGACTCTAGACCTCAAGGCAGCCAGGCGGGTGCTACAGATGGTGACCTCTCAGTGGCACGGCCTGGCCCTGCAGCAGAATGCAGTGTTGGGGGCGGGGTGAGGAATGGAGTGTGGATTGTGCCAAAACAGGAGTTTCTATGTCTAGTCCTGCACCGACTACACCTGCATTGCTGCGTGACCTTGACAGCTAGTCCTTCCGCACCTGAACGTCCTCATCTGGAAACTGGACTTGCCTCCTAGGGTTCCTGCAAATATAAAATGAGCTAACACCTTTGAGGTATTTGGCATTGTCCTGGCACTTGGCAAACACATGATAAATATTAGCAATCACTTGCAAGGGGTTGTGGGGTTGGGGGAGCTTTGCCCCTCTCCCGCCTCTCCAGGGCTGAGCAGCAGTGAAGAGCTTTCCGCATAGGAGAGAGCAAGAGAGATAAATAAACCCACAGCTTCCTCTGAAGGAGGCTCCTGCTGGCTGGCTGCTCACCTGACCAAGCCTCCCTCCCAGCCTCTCTTCACTCTCTGGTCTGCCCTCAAGGGAGCCGGGTCACACAGCCTCAGCACCTCTTGCATGCCAATCTCTAGCTGGTGCCTTCCACTGGCTGAACCCCATAGAGGGCGGCCGGGCACCGTGGTTCATGCCTGTAATCCCAGCGCTTTGGGAGGCCAAGAGTTCAAGTCCAGCCTGGGCAACACGGTGAAACACTGTCTCTACAAAAAATACAAAAATTAGCAGGGTGTGGTGGTGCTAAGCTTGCAGTGAGCTGAGATGGTGCCACTGCACTCCAGCCTGGGCGACAGAGCAAGACTCCATCTCAAAAAAAAAAAAGAAAAAAAAGAAACTAGGGCCAGGCACGGTAGTTCACACTGTAATCCCAGTACTTTGGTAGGCTGAGGTAGGTGGATCATCTGAGGTCAGGAGTTTGAGACGAGCCTGGCCAGCATGGTGAAACCCCGTCTCTGCTAAAAATACAAAAAGTAGCCAGGCATGGTGATGTGCACCTGTAGTCCCAACTACTCAGGAGGCTGAGGCAGGAGAATCATTTGAACCTGGGAGATGGAGGTTGCAGTGAACTGAGATCACACCACTGCACTCTAGCCCAGGAGACAGAGTGAGACTCTGTCTCAAAAAAAAAAAAAAAGAAAAAGAAAAAGAAAAAGAAAAAAGAAACTAGAGGGCAAGGGATGCATTGATGTAGCTGGTATGCGCCAGCCTCTCTGGACACAGTGCAGGGTGAAGAAGGGTGGCGACAGCGCTGGAGGAACATAGCACCTGTCCTCTGATCCAGATGACAGAGAAAGAAGTCACAGTCTAGGTGTCAGAAAACCTGAGCTCTATCCCCAGGGTTTCCCCTGACTGATTGCATGAATGTGGGCAAGCCCCTGGTCTGCTCTGAGCCTTTGTTTTCCCATCTAGAAAATGACAAAGTTGGAGCAGTGACATCCAAGTTCCCTCCGAACCTAACACACTGTCTTTTACTGACACTGCTGCAGATGAAGTAACAAGGCAAAGCTATGTTTGCCATTAGCTCTCAGGGAAATGCAAATGAAACCCACAATGAGACACCACTTCACACCCACTAGGATGCATCAAAAGACAGCTACATATCAAAAAGACAGATCATAATGTGTGGAGGGTGTGGAGGCACTGGAGCCCTTGTGTGCTGCTAGTGGGAATGTTAAATGGGGCAGACACTTAACAGTGGCTGGAAAATTGTCTAGCAGTTCCTCAAAAGGCTAAACAGAGTTACCACATGACCCTGCCATTCCACTGCTGCATATATTTCCAAGAGAAATGAGAGCACATGTACACCCAAAAACTTGCACACAAATGCTGATAGCAGCATTCATAATGCATTCCAGATAAACAAGATGTAGTATATCTACAGGATGGAATGCTACTAGACAACAAAGGAAATAAAGTACAACATGCATAAACCTTGAAGACATTATGCTACACGAAAAAAGAGCATGTTCTCACTCAGAGCTGGGACTTGAACAATGAGAACATTTGGACGCAGGGTGGGGAACATCACATACTGGGGCCTGTCGTGGGGTGGGGGGAGCGGGGAGGGATAGCATTAGGAGATATACCTAATGTAAATGACGAGTTAATGGGTGCAGCACACCAACATGGCACATATATACATATATAACAAACCTGCACGTTGTGCACATGTACCCCAGAACTTAAAAGTATAATTAAAAAAAGAAAAAAGTCAGAGGGAAAAGGCCACACATTGTATGTGTGACCTGCCTACTTCCCTCTCCGTGATGCTTCCTCTCTGGTCAGCTCCTCTCCCTGGGTTCTGGTCATTATTTTTTTCCCTTTGTCCCTCAGGGCTAGGGGTGGTAACTGCTCCTTCTATTTCTTACCCCAGGAAACTGCATCCATTACTGATTGCCATAAACATTTTCCTCCACTTTGTGACTAGTTCTTGATTAAACTTTCCTACTGTTTCCCAACTTCTGCATCTGTATCTTGATGCAGTGCCTTACTCTCCATCCATCCATCCATCCATCCATCCATTCATCCATCCATCCATCCATCCATCCATCATCCATCCACCCATCCACCTATTCATCCATCTATCCATCCATCCATCCATCCATCCATCCATCCATCCATCCATCCATTCTTCCATCCCTTCATCCATCCATCCACCCATCCACCTGTTCATCCATCCACTCATCCATCCATCCATCCATCCATCCACCCTCCCACCATCCATACCCCATCCATCCATCCACCCAATCACCCATCCACCATTCATCTATTCACTCGTCGACCTATCTGTCCATCCATCCATCCTTTCACCCTCCATCTACCCCCCCATCCATCCATGCACCCATCCATTCACTCTTCCATTCAGAAGCACAATGCAGCATTCATTCTGGATGCTTAGTACATTCAGCAAACACTGAGTCCCTACTGCTCAGTAAGTGGCCAGTGCTAGGCCCTATGCCAGGAATATAGGTAATTAAAGCATAGCCTCTGTTCTCCAGAAGTTGATGATACAGTCCAGGGATAAAAATAAAATATACATATCTCATGTCCTGTCTAGTGAGCAAAAAAAAAGAAAGTGAGCCAAAAAAAGAAAGAAAAGAAAAGAAAAAGCCTTGGCAATTACTTAGCAAGATTAGCAATTACTTAGCAAGATTTGGAGACTTAAAGGGTACATTATGGGTTCTATTATTTTTAAGTTTTGAAGCAGTTTAGGAGCGTATGATTCTTCACCCTCCACAGGCTCCAAAAACCACCAAGAACTGAGCCTGCTATGAGCTGTCACTGGGCAGGGACCTATCCTGCTTTTTTTTGTATATCCGGGGCTCAGCACATAGTAGGTGCTCTGGGAAGTCAGCAGAATTTAATTAACTCTGACCTGAAGACAAGGCTCTACAAAAACGGAGACGTTGGGAACAGTCTGTGTTCAAAATGTTATTGGAAAGACTGCTCCACCTCCCTCTCTTCTCCATCTCTATGGTGACTGTTAAGGGAACTGGTCAAGGTCAAACATGGTCAACCAAGCAGGAATATCCCAGGGACTCTGGCAGCTGCAGCTTAGGTTTATACCACTGCGTGGAGGTCTTCTGTATTTCAGATTATAATATTTGTGCATTGTATGAGAGTCTTTTTTGTTATTGCACAAATATGATAAAGACATTAAATGCATTTTTAAGAAAGAAAAATAAACCATCCCTTTGCCATTGAACTGATTGAATGTTTGCATTTCCCTTCCAGCCTTTGTCTATTTCCATATGCATTTCATCCTCCTCCGTGGTGATCACAGTGAACCTCTAATTTTGTATTCTGCTTATAATGCCTTTTTTAAAAAAAGCATTGTTCTTTCATGGAGATTCCGTGCTTGGGGCCAATCCTCGTTGGCACATCAGTTTTCCTCTTAGGAGCACATCATGGAAAAGACAATGGGAGACGTTTTCATGGCTTCTATTGGGTGTCTGTGAAATGCTTTGTTTCCACAGACTAAGGAGTTAGCATAAGCACAGAACAGAACAGACTTTTCATACGGATTATTCATCTTGTTTGCTCAATGGGGTGTTTTATTTCCCATATAAATCAAGTGGACACAGCATGGGTGTTAGCCTGAATAACCAAGATTTTTATTCCGAGATACTCACTAACTGTGTGAGCTTGGGCCACTAACCTAAATCTCTGGTTGTCAGTTTCTATCTCTGAAAGTAAGAACAACTTCTATCTACTAGGACCGGGGAGAGGAGAGAATGACATGAGATAGAGATTGGGTTCTGTCTGTGAGACTCTATAGAACTATAGTTCTCTGAACGATACTGAGATTAACCTTGGGCAAACCTCTCTGATCCTTTGCTTATATATCCGTGAAATGAGAAAATAAAGGTCCCAGCGAGCCTGAATGAGATCATGAGTACGAAAGCGCCCTGTTAGTGAAAATGCCTCTGGTCATCACTCCACTACATCTTCCTGTCTCTGTTTTCTCTTGGCCCTAGAAAGTGGTGTGGAAGTTTGGGGGTGAGTTCTGAAGTGCATTCCGCAACTGGAAGCAGAGCAGCCACTGATTGCCTTGGGCCAGCAGTTTCCGGAGCCCAAACTTGGACCTCTGCATCCCTGCTAGGGCCCCAGCTCTAAGTACTGGGATATGGTGCTGAATGGGGCTGGGAGGTTGTCGGCTTTCCTAGCTGCCTCTGTGTGCTGCACTCTCTCCAGGGCCCAGTTCTCCAGGAGTAGGAGCAGGTATGCTGAGGACTCCAAGAGAGACAGCCTTCTGAATTGCAGCAAGTTTGTGGGGGCACCTGGGGGACAGGGTCTGGGACAGAGCAGTCCAGCCCAGGCAGGGGAGACTGCAACAACAGCAACTCTGCTAGAAATGACATGCAGGTGTTGGCTGAAAGCCATCTACTCTACCTCCTTCCTTTTCTTTTCATCTTCCCTTTCTTTCCCCCTCTCCCTCCTGTCTTCTCTACTCCACTTTTCTCCTTTCTTCCACAGTGCTTATGGCTGCCTATGTGGTGCCAAGCATCATGCAGTATTAGCAGCCACACGCTGCTCACCCAGAAAACTGGACTTTTGTGCTCACAGGCTTTCAGAGAAATGGGGACAGCCTGGACTGCACGCAGAGCGAGCCACTAGGGCTGGTGGGGAGGTTCGAGACATGTCACAGGAGATACCTGAAGGACTGAGGCTATAGCTTGGAGGAGACTGAAAACTGTTATCATATATCTGAAGAACTGTCCATTGAAAGAAGAACAAAAAATTTTTTTTTCTGGCTGGGCATGGTGACTCACCACTGTAATCCCAGCACTTTGGGGGGCCAAGGTGGGCAGATCAACTTGAGACCAGGAGTTTGAGACCAGGCTGGCCAACATGGCGAAAACCCATCTCTACTGAAAATACAACAAATTAGCTGGGTGTGGTGGTGTGTGCCTGTAGTCCCAACTTGGGAGGCTGAGGCCTGAGAATTGCTTGAGCCGGAGAGGTGGAGGTTGCAGTGAGCTGAAGAGCGTGCCACTGCACTCCAGGCTGGGTGACAGAGCCAGAGCCAGACCCTGTCTCAAAAAAAAAAAAAAGAAAAAAGAAAAAAAATTTTTTTTTCTGTGAAACCCAAAAGGAACAATTAGGTAGACAGTTTCAGCTCCGTATCTGAGAGTTCTTTCATAATCTGAATTGTCCTAAGGTGGAAGAGGCTTCCCTGGAAGGTGAGTTCCTTGTCACCAAAGACCCTCAAGGACAGCCGGGACCACTCGGTGGCCAGAATGCCGGAGAGGGGAATTCAAACTTCTGTTGCAGTGGGAGCGTGTCAGACTCGATGACTGTCAGACTCTGGGCTTCCTTTCGATCTTTGAGCTGAGAGTGGAAGAAGATGAAGTGTGACTCAGCTATTCAACCACGCCACAACCCCAAGCGTCTTTAGTTTTTGTTCTGATTTTTATCTTCAGTAGCTGGCTGACTGGGCATGAGTAATTCCAACTCCCCAGGCTGGGTGCACTTCACAGGCACGGGTCAGCATGAAATAAAATCTGTGGCTCCAAGCCCACCTTGACTATGGTCACCAAAGATGCTTACCCTGACCCTGGGGTAAGAAATGAGACCTTGGAGGGTCCTGGGTGTGCCCAGCCCCCACTGATGTGACTGGCAGCCACTACCACAGTCTGCAGCCCCGGGCAGGGGAGCCTCCCCTTCCAAAGTTCTAGAGGATTTTAAAAAATGTTTAAAGTCATTTACAGCAAAACAAAATCAAGTATCAAGTTTCGAGTCACCTCTCTTGCAAACAGAAACTTTTCTGTAAGAACTGCTTCTACTAGGCTGGGTGTGGTGGCTCACGCCTGTAATCCCAACATTTTGGGAGGCCGAGGTGGGCAGATCATGAAGTCAGGAGTTTGAGACCAGCCTGGCCAACATAATGAAATCCTGTCTCTGCTAAAAATACAAAAAATTAGCTGGTCGTGGTGACATGCACTTATAGTCCCAGCTACTAGGGAGGCTGAGGCAGGAGAATCGCTTGAACCCGGAGGCAGAGGTTGCAGTGAGCCGAGATTGCACCATTGCACTTCAGCCTGGGCGACAGTGTGAGACTCTGTCTCAAAAAAAAAAAAAAAACTGCTTCTACTGGGAAAGAAAACTAGGGAGAAAACCATTTATAGATTATCTCAGATTTACAAGTAAGAACCACAGGCCTGACCCCAGTTCACCTATGCCAGGGCTGAGTCTACACAGTCAACAGCCTCAGGATGCAGGGATGAGTCAGTATGAAACAAAGACTCATCCCCCATCTAACGGAGCCCCTTCCCTGCTGTGCTCAGCCTGCACGGAGTCTGCCTGTAGACAGCCCAGACAGCCAGAAGCCAATGCATCTGACTGAGAGGAGTGGCTAGTAACTTCCCTTTTTAAAAGCTTTCTTATTGGCTGGGCGCGGTGGCTCATGTCTGTAATCCCAGCACTTCGGGAGGTCGAAGCAGGCGGATAGACTTGAGGTCAGGAGTTTGAGACCAGCCTGGCCAACGTGGCAAAACCCCATCTATACTAAAAATACAAAAATTAGCTGGGTGTGGTGGTGCACGCCTGTAGTCCCAGCTATTTGAGATGCTGAGGCATGAAAATCACTTGAGCCTGGGAGGCAGAGATTGCAATGAGCCTGGAAGACAGAGCAAGACTCCATCTCAAAACAAAAACCAACCAAACAAAACACCTTTCTTATTGAGGGGTAGCACATCTGCCACCAAGCGTGCTTCTGATGGTCCCTCCAAAAGCCTCTTCCCCGGTATCTGGATTTGAGTGGGGTGGCAAAAAGGCTGAACATGGCTGGAGCCTGTCCTATGGCTTCAGTCCCTAGGTCCCCAGAGCTCCTCTGGTGTCTGTCCTCTCTGAAGCTTGGTTCTTCAGCTTTTCCATTAGGACTGTGAGTTCCCTCACATCCAGAGGTCGTTTCTGTCGTACTATCAAAGAACCTTGACAAAGAGAACGTACCCACTTGGTCTCCGTAGCTCCAGGGCCAGAACTTTTACTGACACACAGTAAAGTTCAAAAATGTTTAACTAAGTTGAACTGTGATGACTCCCTGCTTTCAGTCTGGGGATCAGAGACAGAGTTGCCTGGGTGTCCTCGATGGAAGAAGCTCTTCCTGATCGCTTTGGCTTGGACAGCACTTGCAGGAGAACCTGCTCGGTGCCCTTGGCCCCAGGCTGGGGGTACCACATGACTCTGTGCAAAGCTTTGCAGAAACTAATGGGACCCTCACCCCATCTTGAAAGCTTGCTTCCTCCTTCCTGTTAGGCATGAGCCCGATGCCAAGGCCCTGTGGAATTCTGACCCAACTTTCTCACTTCCAGCCTTCCCAAAACAGAGTTTCTACTTCTCTCCTGCCTCTCTGTTCAACCCCTAACTACCCAATTCTGCTTCTTCTAGGCGTTCTCAAAACACTAATAATAATATTTGAGTGCATTAGCTGACTGAATGTAGAGGAATCTTAAGAATCAGAAATCCCACTGCACTCCAGCCTGGGCGACAGAGCGAGACTCCGTCTCAAAAAAAAAAAAAAAAAA
>NW_012107808.1:4331335-4335400 GCF_000951045.1 Mandrillus leucophaeus | reverse complement strand
AAAAAAAAAAAAAAAAAGAATCAGAAATCAAATTGAATTTTATAAAAATGAGGGTTTAGAAGGAAGGTTTTAATATAGGCAATTAAGCTGTAGGCTCCAGAATCGGGAGAGGTGTGAAGCCCCACACCTTTTCTCTCTTCTCCAGTGCAGGCTCCACCCAGCACTCGCTGTCAGTATTACTCCCATGGATGCTGGTTAATCACTGCTGGGAGGCAGCCTCCAGGGGTGGTGTGGTATTGCTTCTTAACCGTGCACAAGGCTTGAGGACTTAGCTCCTCTTTGTCCCTCCACCTTCTGCTTACAGACAGTAGAGACGATTTCACTCATCTTTGAACACACAAAAATGCTACTCAGTAAACAAGCATTGGATAGATGATGCCTCCTGGAGCCTATCATTGCTTTCCTTTTTTTCCCCAAATGTAACCTTATTTAAAGACATTTCTCATAAAAGTAGAGAAAATTGCATACTACCATATTATACCTACCACCCAGCTTCAACAATGATCATCATTTTGCTATTCTTATTTCATCTGCACTCACACCAACATTTTGTTTTTGCAGGAGTCTTTTAAAGCAAATCTCAGTCATCATGTAATTTCATCCATAAAGATTTCAGTATAGATTTCTAATAGGAAAGGACTTAAAAAAACAAACTCAGCTACTTGCCATTCTCAGACCTAACAGAATATATTTCTTTTTCTTTTTTTGAGGGCGGTGGGTGGGGGAAATGGCATCTTACTTTGTCCTCTAGGCTGGAGTATCACAGCTCACTGCAACCTCGACCTCCTGGGCTTAAGCAATCCTCCCACTTCAGTCTTCTGAGTAGCTGGGACCACATGCACATGCCACCATGCCCAGCTAATTTTTAAATTTTTTGTAGAGACAGGGTCTCCCTATGTTGCCCAAGCTGGTCTTGAACTCCTGGGGTCCAGTGATCTTCCCACCTTGGCCTCTCAAAGTGCTGAGATTACAGGCATAAGCCCCTGCACCCAGCCAATAAATTTCTTAATATTATCTCACATGTAGGCCACATTCAGTTTTCCTCAGTTGTCTCAAAACAGTCTTTTACAGTTGGTTTGTTCAAATTAGGATCCTTAAAAGAGTAAGTGTGGCGTTGGATGGGTGTGTTTCTTATGTCTGTTCCCCTTCTTTTTTTTTTAATGCCATTTAATTGTGGAAGAAACCAGGTCATGAGTCCTGCAGACATTTTCCACAGTTGTTTGGATTTGGCTGACGGCATCCACACGGTGACACTGCACACTCCTCCGTCCCGGGTTAGCAGAGGTTTGCATGCCACACTGCCTGGGCATGCCTGGTTTCAGCATTGCTTACATTCTGGAAACTGCGGCCCCACGTTAAGCACTGCAGCTGTTATTCTGCTTCACTGACTCATGGTTTTCTCCTGAACATTGTGTGTGTTCATCAGGAGAGGGAGGTAATGGGGAAAGGACTGACGCTCCTGGGACAACCATTAACTGATGAAATGGCTGGAGACAGCGGCTCATGCCTGTAATCCCAGCACTTTAGGAGGCTGAAGTAGGAGAATCACTTGAACTCAGGAGTTCCAGACCAGCTTGGGCAACATAATGAGACCTTACCTCTATAAAAAATAAAAATAAAAATTAGCTGGGCATGGTGGCATGCGCCTGTAGTCCCAGCTACTCAGGAGGCTGAGGCAGGAGGATCCCTTGAACCCAGGAGGCGGAGGTTGCAGTGAGCAGAGATGGTGCCATTGCACACCAGCCTGGGCAACAGAGTGAGACTCCATCTTCAAAAAAACAAAAAACAAAAAACGCCAAAAAAACCAAGGGGAACCAAAATCTCCAACTTCCCCATCCTCTGGTCGGATAACTCTGAGGCACATTCTGCATGGTTCTTCAGAGGGTCCCTAACAAGACTGAGCCTCTATTACCCACAATAGTAACCATCCTTTGTGGGCCTTTAGTATTATTATTATTTTTTATCACCATACATGATACTTAACCTTTATCATTAATGTATTAAAACAGGGTGCCCACCCTTTGTCAGTAACACACACTCATTGTCTTTTCTTCTGGGTTTATCCTCCTCCCACACTCCTTCCTGAGACCATCTCCCAAATAAATGACCTGCTCCCAAATCCTCCTCCCAGGCTCTTCTCTCAATGGAACCCAAGCCAAGACACCTTCCTGTGTCTAATAAATCGTGGTTAGCTCCAGAGCCAGCCGGATGCAGCTTCCTTGCTTTCTCGTTTTGGCGGGTTGGCATCTCCGGCACTGCCGTGTGCTTCCCATTGTGTTGTGCCTGCCCGGCGGGAGCCTGCTATTCCGTCAGTGGCAGTGGATCTGTGGGAGGAGCCTCTATTCGTCTTCTGTGATTTCAGCCTCATAATGCTAGGGGTCTGCCTCACACAGTCAGGGGCCTACCTCTCACGTTTCTTTGTCACCTGTTTGGTGCTGCTCCCTGCATTTATGTCTGAACCTTTCCAAAGCTGGTTGAATTCCCGCCTGCAGGTAGCACAAGGGCAGTTCAGCAGCAGGAGGCTGGGGTCTGGCTGCCCTCATACCAAACTTGCAAAGCAGCAGTTTTGTTCCCTTTACCTCACCAGGGTCTCAGTGTGTGAGTCATTTCAACTGAGGGCGTTAGGTTTTCAAGTCCACAGGGTGGAATACTTAGTGTCACAAAAATAGAAGCTCATCAAAGGTGTGCTTTGCTAGACTGGGTGGCTGCTCACCAATTCACAGGAGGCTTAGCACATTGTAATGGAAAAGCAGAAAGGGCGTGTAAGCCGGGTGTGTGAGTGTTGTGTGTGTGTGTGAGTGTGTGCATGTGAATGTGTCTCCAAGACCTCTTTCCCCATCAACTGGCAGAAATCACTGCTTGTTCTATATGCCTACTCGTTTTAACTGCTCCATCTGAAGCCTCCCCCATTCTGTACTCCATCTCCCTGTCCCCAGTTAGTTTCCTGCCATCCTGCAATGCCTGAAATCAAGCCTGTGATGTGGGAGGTAGCTTGATAAGTGAAGATAGCTCGGAATTTCCAGTTAGAAGACGTGATGACTTACTGTGTGACTCTGGATCATTCACTGAGCCACTCTGGGCTCTATTTTTCTTATCTTTTAGTTGAACACAATACATATAGGTAAGTTATAATGCTTTGACTTGACAAATCAAATGAGAACATGCATAATGAAAACAGAATATTGTATGTAGTAAAGCTTTGTATGAATGAGAGAGGGTATTTTTCTGCCTCAGTGGAAATAGATTTTTAGTTCTCTCTTGGACAGGCTTTGATAGGAATAGAAAATGAGGATTGAACCAGTCTGCTTCTGTTGTCTCTGCAAACAACAGAAACAGAAACAGACTCAGGCTAGTTGACGTAGAAAAGAGATTTATTGACAGCATATTGGGTAGCTCTTAGACTTGCCAGAGGGCTGCAGAGACAGGCGTGGGAGATAAACAGGAGCCGAGAACTGGGCAATGACCACAGCCTTGGCCAGGGCCACAACACGAAGGGACACGGCTGTGACCACTTCTGAACACAGGGCAGTGGGGCTTGCTGTTCCACTGTTGTAGCTCTCTGGAACCATCCGTGGCTCCATTTGGTTGCCATTCCTTTCAGGCCTGCCTGGAAGGGGCTGGGACTCTGGGCCTCTGGGGTTTCCCCCTAGAGACAAGGCCTCACTCTGTTGTCCAGGCTAGAGTGCAGCGCACAAACATGGCTTACTGCAGCCTTGACCTCCTGGCCTCAAGCGATCCTCCTGCCTTGGCCTCCTAAGTAGCTAGGACTACAGGTACGTGCCACTGCACTTGGGTAATTTTTTATTTTCATTTTTTATAGAGACAGGGTCTCACTATGTTGCTCAGGCTGATCTCGAACTCCTGAATTTCAGTGATCCTCCTGCCTCGGCCTCCCAAAGTGCTGGGACTGCCAACTGTGAGCCAGTGTGCCCACCTGGGGTTTCCACTTCTGTGTAGGAAATGGGCTGAGGGAGGAGAGACCTTATTAATAGGCGGAGGCAGCAGTGGGATGAGGCAGGAAACCTTGGAGGCTGACAAAGGCCAAGATGAATACTGATGCTGTCA
>NW_012107808.1:4327879-4330797 GCF_000951045.1 Mandrillus leucophaeus | reverse complement strand
TTATTAATCATTTTTATGAAAATGTGGGAAAATGCTTGTGACATACCATTAATGAAAACAAAAGGGGAATACCATACTGTCTATACACTTGATTACAAGGTTATAAAACAAGTGTGGATGTGGAAGTTAGTGTGCAAAACAGGAAAAGGCTGTTTTGAGTTAGAATATTGGGATTATGGGTGATGTTGATTTTTAAACCTTTTTTTTCCTTTAAGGTTACTATCACATAGCTCTTTACATTGAAAATAAATGCAGTAAGCATTTCAATGTACATATATGAAGGCAACATAAGAGCTGTTTTGGATGATGTTAATGATACTGAAAACTTCAGTAGTATCCCCTTACTATACGAGGAATTAGGTATCAGGTTCCAGTGAGGGAAGAGCAAATGCAAGACAGTCAGGAGAAGGTGCTGGCAGTGTGGCCACCCGCCTCTCTTTCCTTTCAGAAAAGATGGTTGCTAAGACTCCAGCAGGCAGCCTGTCTCTCATCAGTTCAATCCACTGCAATGTTTCTTTGCAACCAAAAATGACTCCTCTACCACTGGCTCTCTCAGTTCTCAGAGCACCAGTCTCTGACCACATTTGTGTGAATTGTCCTCAATCTCAGAGGAGAAAGTAATGGAGACAGTCTTGCCTACTCCTCTGTCTCCTGGACCCTTGATTCTAAGCTCTTCCTGTTTTGTATCCTATTAGCCAACAAATTCAGCTTCCACTAGGATATACACAAGGGCTGCACGCTGCATGATCATACGGGTTGTGAAATGTTGATCCATCCCCAGTTTATGGGCTTGTTTCTTTGAGAGTCGAGGCATGAAATAGGGAGAGATAGGGACATTAGCCCTCAAGATGGAGAGCTGCTTATTGCAGAGTGCTAATTAGTGCCAGAGGTTTGCCACCTGTAACCCTGCTTCATATAAAAGGGAAAGACAGATGTTCTTATTGACAGTGGCTTTAGCAGAAACAAGAGACATGCACAGGTTCACCACATTCTGTAAGACGATTGGGTTTTCTAGGTACAATTTGAGGGCATAGCCAAACGTTGTCCCAGTTTTCTGACCCCACAGCTTCCTGTCTCTTCTACCTAGTTCATAATTTGGTAAAGTAAAACGTAACTCACTGCCACTCGGATGCGCAGAGGAAAGAGAGTGCAATTTAAACTTTTTCCATCCTTAATGTGGTCTGTTCTCCTGAGGTCCACTCACCCCGACCCACTGATTAGTGGAAACAATTAATTTTATATTCAATCTTGTATAAACATGGTCCGATCTGTTCACTGAAATGGCCCCTTTAGGAAACTGTCTTGCATTTGGATACAGATACTCAGTCT
This sequence comes from Mandrillus leucophaeus, assembly GCF_000951045.1. Taxonomy (NCBI): domain Eukaryota; kingdom Metazoa; phylum Chordata; class Mammalia; order Primates; family Cercopithecidae; genus Mandrillus; species Mandrillus leucophaeus. The sequence goes on along the minus strand of NW_012107808.1, from coordinate 4,329,468 downwards.
CTCAGTCACCTCTTCTGGCTCCAAGATGGTGTCTGGAGGTATCAGAGAAGGGTTTACATTTTCTTACAGCAACAGCAAATACTTGGAGTCCTCGATGATGGTGTCCACTCCCACTCTGTTCCCTAGGTGATGAATTTGACCCACCTGAATTCCTCTTGCCCCATTGACGTCTGAGGCTGGAGTGCCTTGTGACCCGGTCTTCCCTTACGTGATTAGGGTTCAATAGGGGCACCCTAGCTGCAGCCCCGGAGTGTCTGCCCTGTCTTGCCCCTGCCCTCCTGCCCAGGTGCCCTCCCCAGCTTCTGCCATAAGCCACCTCATCCTGCCATGGCAGGCAGCCTGGATATGATCATCTGTCCTTGATGTCAACCTTGAACTTATTTAATGCTCCCTTTCCCTGTCCAAGTGCAAGCCTTGATGGGGACATGGGGGGTCCCACGCCTGCCTGCTTTATCTCCTCACTCTCTTTACTCTCTCTCCTCCATCCACCAAGCCAGAAAAAAACGTGGGCTTTTCATTTACTTCTTCTACATCATATCTTCCTTCACTCTGCTTCCAGCTAAGCTTTAATGATGAACTGGGATCTCTCCTATGCACTGCAGGAGAACTCTGTGGGCTGAGTCCTCCAAGCCCACATGCTGACATGCCGAAGGAAGAAAGAAACTTGGGGGATCCTTTCTTTAGATAACAGTCTGGCTTGCAAAATGTGTTTTTGCTGCTTAATGCTATTTTTGAATATAGCAGCACAATATTACCTTTTTACCCTTCTCTTGGGAGTTCCATTTGTGACAAAGTCTAATCCCCCTCCACAGACAGATGCCTAGGGTGAACTAGGGCAAGAGTTTTTGTATTTGTGGAAGCTCTATTTATAATTCTATTCTGGGAATCTTTTACTTGGCATTTGATCTGTCTAAAACCAGGCTCTTCTTCCACCGCCAGCTTAGTTTTCCTGAAGTTATACTTTGATTGTGTCACTCTGCACAAAAGCCTTCCATGGTCCCCATTCTCACGGCATGAGCTCCTTTAGCTCTCTCTCTGCCTTCACCTCCCCAGATTCTCCTTCATAGCTTTCTCCTTAGCAGGCCTGTCACCTCTTTTTTCTTGCCTTCCTCCAAGTTTCTGCTCACCTAAATATACCACCTCCCTCTTCTTTCTGCCTATTCAAATTCCAGCATCCTCCAACACCTGTACCAATCCCACCCATTCCATGAAGTTCTTTGAATCAGCTGAGTAAAGGCTCTGCCTTCTACTGTTCCACAGCACTTGTTGGACATGTAGCTCAGCCTGCTTTGTTGAGTTGGCACAATGGAGGTCCTGCCTTGGAGGTGGCCCATTGGTGACCGGGAGACATGTCCAGAGACCAAGAGTCAAGCCAGTTAGGCAGTGCGTGATAGATAAAATCAACTTCAAAGGCAAAATGTCTTCCAGAAAAGGAGCAGGTGGAGAAGGACTTACTGACGGAATTAATGAATCAGTACTCCTAATAGATTAAATAAGCAAATGTGGGCCAGGCGTGGTGGCTCATGCCTGTAATCTCACACTTTGGGAGGCCAAGGCGGGTGGATCACAAGGTCAGGAGTTTGAAACCA
>NW_012107808.1:4326345-4327684 GCF_000951045.1 Mandrillus leucophaeus | reverse complement strand
AGAGAGAGAGAGAGAGAGAGAGAAAGGAAAAGAAAGGAAAGGAAAAGAAAAGGTGTCAGTGGAAGTGAAGGGTTAACGCGGACTGCAGAGCCATGTCCAGGCAGCATGTCTCTGGCCCTGACCAGGTGATACAACCCCATGGCCCCAGGGTAACCTGTCCCTGCAGCGGGAAGTGAGTGGCTGTGGCAGTCGTTGTGGATGATATCAGCTCAGTCTCCGGCTCCTGCCTTTCACTGACATTTGTCTCCCGCATGGACACCCCTAGGGGTGTTGACTGGTTGATCTAAACATTCCGGAATGCGAATCCTCTTTCGGCCTACAGCTCACACATTAGCGACCAGCTAGTTCAGCAGTCTCAGGAGCTCAGCTGTGCGATTCAACGTCAAGGGCTTACCTTGGATCAGAGCCTGGGATGCAATGGCCATGTCAATATCCTGTCTCCAGGGGGCTCTATGTGAACTAAGGTTATCTTCCCTGGAGAATATCTCTGCAGCATAGGGAAGCATCCCCTCTGCTTTCCTAATAGACTTTAGGTGGGACAGGACGGGCAATACTTCCACTATTGGTTTGTACCCTCATAGCGAGTAGCCCCGTCCCTTGCATTCAGTTATAGACATACAATAAGTATTTGTTGAATTGGACCTGGAAACTGCTCCCCAAGAAAAAAGACATTGGGGAAATTCTTAACAACAATAACTTATGGACCTTTGGTCCAGAGGTGAGACCTGCAAAGAAAAAGGGGGTGAAAATGGGAAAGAATGCAGGTGTGTGTCCTCATGGGTGTGTCCCAGGGAAAGTGGAAATTACTGAAGAAGCTGGGGGAACTCCAACAATATTCCCTGGGCACTGCGCCCAGAAGGGGCACAAAGATGAGTAGCACATGGTCTCAACCTGGGGACTGTAACAGCCCACAGGCTACTTGAGACAAAGAAATGTAGAAATACATTCTCCAGGCTGAGGACTGGTCCCCTCAGGGTATGGACAGGCCATGTCATGTTGTCTACATATCTCAGGTGGGCCGATAACAGGTCCTCATAGATTAAGGACTGGCCCCCTCAGGGTGAGGACAGGTTCCTCCAGGCTAGGGAGGGAGGAGACATATCTCTTCTCTTGTACTCGGTCTCCCAGCCTCTTGCCCTCAGACAGGCTGTCTCCTCCAGCTGGGGCCTGGCTTTGCTTCTAGTGGACACTCATGGCCTTGTCGCTGGAGAAGGGTTCCTCTTTAAGATAATGCACTATTAGGCCAGGTGCAGTGGCTTGTGCCTGTAATGCTAGCACTTTGGGAGCCCAAGGCGGGGAGACCACCAGAGGTCAGGAGTTCGAGACCAGCCTGGCCAAC
>NW_012107808.1:4322640-4324370 GCF_000951045.1 Mandrillus leucophaeus | reverse complement strand
GGTCTCGATCTCCTGACCTTGTGATCCGCGCGCCTCGGCCTCCCAAAGTGCTGGGATTACAGGCGTGAGCCACCGCGCCTGGCCATTTTTGTATTTTTAATAAAGACAGAGTTTTGCCAAGTTGGCCAGGCTGGTCTCGAACTGCTGACCTCAGGTGATTCACCCTTCTCGGCCTCCCAAAGTGCTGGGTGGAGCGGTATTTTTATATCTGGAAAGATATTTTTATTTTACATGTATGTTTATATCTAGAATGATCTTTTCATTTTCTATGTATGTTTCTGAGCCTGGGTGCCTCTGAACAGTTCATTCTATAGCCTGGGTTCCGTTTTCTGCAAGTGAACTCTGGGATCCAACTGCAGTTGTCCAAAATGCAAGAACCTCTGAAGGAGTGTTCAGGCAAAGACATGTCCTGGCTCTGCTTTCTAGAGAGGAGCCTGGAAGGGTGGACTCTGTCGGAAGAGGCTGTGCCTTGTCCCTGCTCATGATTGCCCTGCATTCTCTCTTCTTGGGCTGGTGCCAGCCTGAGAAGGAGAGTTGGGTTTGCTGCCTGGCAGACTCCTGGTTGGGGGCTGTTGGCAGAACTTGACACCTGGGTGGAGACACTGATGTAGCACCCAGGCCCGGCTGCATCCAGTCACGGTGACTTAAGCTCCAGGGCTGGACAGCTACCTGGAGCCAGTTCTCGATTTTGAACGTGTAGATAGGAGACTGCAATCAGCAGATCTGGAATCTTCTGCCTGCTTGCTTTGACTGCCTAAGGTTTCATTTACTCTTGAATCTAAAAGATGTTTACTTAAAAAGTAAACAGGTTCATGCAGCTGAGTAAATACTGGCAAAACATTTCACAAAACCTTCTGAAAGCCCAGATAGACTGTCAAGATGAAGGCTCCTGTGTAACAGAAACACCCGCCAGCCCCATTCATTCACTTTTGAGGAAAAAATGAATGATATGTATTTTGAGCACCGACTTAGGCTTCTGAGGCCCCTCTGCCTCAACTGCCTGGACTTGTTGGCTTCTGCTGCCTCCATCTTTGTCCGGCCCCCGCCCAACCTTGCTCTGACCCCCAGCTGAGCTTCTACTCCTGGACTTCAGATTTCTGCCTCTTTCTGAGAATGCCTCTCCAAGCCTTCTTGTCAGCGTACAGAAATAGAAGTTTTCATTTCTCATCATGACAGATTTAAGGCACTGTGAGTCTTAAATTAGAATTACTCCCTTGATACTCTTTAATCCTTCATAATACCCTTCGGGGCAGCTGTAGCCCTGGGGCAAAGCCATTAGTTATTTTCTGGATGTGACACAAAGTAGCTGACGGATTTCTCACAGCCCCTGTCATTTTTTAAATTTTTATTTTATTTTATTTTATTTATTTATTTTTGAGATGGAGTCTCGCTCCGTCGCCCAGGCTGGAATGCAGTGGCATGACCTCTGCTCACTGCAAGCTCTGCCTGCTGGGTTCATGCCATTCTCCTGCCTCAGCCTCCCGAGCAGCTGGGACTACAGGCGTCTGCCAACATGCCTGGCTAATTTTTTGTATTTTTAGTAGAGATGGGGTTTCACCGTGTTAACCAGGATAGTCTTGATCTCGTGATGTCGTGATCTGCCTGCCTCGTCCTCCCGAAGTACTGAGATTACAGGCATGAGCCACCGCGCCCAGGCTGTCATTTAATTTTTTTAAGCCACTGTAGTAGCCAGTGAATAGTAAGCGTCACTATGAATTCTTTTTTGAGAC
>NW_012107808.1:4317665-4318880 GCF_000951045.1 Mandrillus leucophaeus | reverse complement strand
CTATTGCACTCCAGCCTGGGTGACAGAGCGAGACGCTGTCTCAAAACAAACAAACAAAAAATACACTATTAGAAAAACACAATTCACAAAACCTAAAATATAGAGGGATTAAGCATTTGTACGACAAGGTGTATTTAAATCTAAATAGACTATCTGCAGAGTTCCTGTCAGATTTTCAATTTATAAAAATGTTACTTACATACAACTTTTCAGGAACCATTTTATTGATAGAAACAGCTCACCTGATGAGCCTCCAGATGTTCACCGTGGGGTCTGGGTGTGTGGAGGAGTCTCCCACAGGTAAGATTTGACCAAGGGTCTTCAGGTTCTTGCTGGGATCACATGGGCTGGTGCAGAGAGGATATCCCAGTCAATCGGGGTAGGAAAGAGCAGAACTACAAAACCCTGGTGAGGCAGAAAAGGAACGGGGGTGGTTCCTAACGCTAACGATCCCAAAGAAGGGACAATTTGATAAAGGAACACAGTAAGAAATCATGGGTCAGAGAAGGTCTCCCACTTAACTCCAGAATGTATCTTCCCTGCTTAAAGCCAAAGAGGTCTGTAAAAATACCTTCCAACCTCTGCAGATGTAACAGACATTCATAGAGGAAGATTTGCAGACTTGTTCCCATGGGTAGAGAGTGCCTGGAGAAAGACACTATCATTTCAGCTTCACGTGAACCCTGCAGGAACAAATGGACACAGGAATACCCAGAGTGACAGGACAGTGGGTTGAGTCTGTGCCGTTGACATGGGACTCTGCAGACAGACAGAATAAGACCTCTCTGCACTCCTGTTGTTGACACCAACAAATGGCTGTAATGTCACAGAACTTGTGAGGCCGAAAATAACTCAAGCACAAAGAGAATGATGAGAAAAGTTGATCTGGACCAGAACCAGGGAAGACTATGCCAGACCTGCTCAGTTAGGGATTGAAGTAGCACCCAGTGGGTGACATTGGCTGTGAACTCCAGACTCCCTCTGGAGCGTTTGTTGTTGTTGTTGTTGTTGTTGTTGTTTTTTAGACAGTCTTGCTCTGTCACCCAGGCTGAAGAATGCAGTGGCGTGATCTTGACTCACTGCAACCTCTGCCTACCGAGTTCAAGTGATTCTCCTGCCTCAGTCTCCCGAGTAGCTGGGATTACAGGCATGCGCCACCGTGCCCGGCTAATTTTTGTATTTTTTTTTTTTTTGAGACGGAGTCTCGCTCTGTCC
>NW_012107808.1:4312716-4315380 GCF_000951045.1 Mandrillus leucophaeus | reverse complement strand
CCACCCGGCAGCGTTTGCAAAGCAAACCCATTCTCTGTGTTTCCCTTTCCTGGATTTTTTTTGGGGGGCCATATTTCTATTTGTGTGTCAGGCCACCTCAGTGCTCCCTGCACTATTTATCATTTCCTCAATACAGTCTTTATCTTAAAGGAAAACTTCCTATCAATACTATATATGTTACCCATATTTATTCTGATACATTTAAAAATAAAGAGTAGAACAAAAACATTCGTTTGTGTATCACCTAAAATCTTTTCACATACTCCTAATATTATGCACACCTCAGTTGGATAAAGACCTATGTGATCACTGCAATGATAGAAGTTTGTACAAGGTGTAGGCTGGGTGCGGTGACTCACGCCTGTAATCCCAGCACTTTGGGAGGCCGAGGCGGGTGGATCATTTGAGGCCAGCAGTTTGAGACCAGCCTGACCAACATGGTGAAACCCTGTCTCTACTAAAAATACAAAAGTTAGCTGGGCCTTGTGGTACAAACCTGTAATCCCAGCGACTTGGGAGGCTCAGGCAAAAGAATTGCTTGAACCTGGGAGACAGAGCTTGCACTGAGCCGAGTGTGCCGCTGCACTCCAGCCTGGGTGAAAGAGTAAGACTCTGTCTCAAAAAGAAAAAAAAAATAGTTTATACAATATGTAGATTTAGTAAACAGGAAGGCGAAAAATGATTATTACACAGAGTCTATTCGTGGATTACCTTGTTTTAAGAATACTGTAGCCCTGGCCGGGTGCAATGGTTCACACCTGTAATTCCAGCACTTTGGGAGACTGAAGTGGGAGGATTGCTTGAGTCCAAGAGTTTGAGACCAGGCTGGGCAACATAACAAGATCCTGTCTTAAAAAAAAAAAATTAGTCAGGCGTGGTGGCACGCACCTGTGGTCCCATGAGAGGCTGAGGTGGGAGGATCCCTTGAGCCCGGGAGGTCAAGGCTGCAGTGAGCTGTGATTGCACCACTGTGCGAAGCAAGACAGGTCTAAAAAAAAAAAAAAAAAAAAAACAGTCATAACCCCACCTCATATCAATTCTGTATTAAGTATATATATTGTTATAGAGACTTTATTTTTTAGAGCAATTTAGATTCACAGCAAAATTGAGCTGAAGGTACAGAGACTTCCCATATACCCGCTCCTGCACAGACCATCAACATTCTGCACCAGCGAGGTTGTTGTAATTGATGAACCAATGTTGACACCCTATTATCACTCACAGTCCATAGCTTACATTAGGGTATGTGTTTTGGCAGATGTATAATGACAGTACCCACCATTATGACATCATACAGAATAGCTTCATTGTCCTAAAAATCCTCCTTGCTCTGCCTATTCATCCCTATCTTCCCTCAAACCCCTGGCAACCACTGATCTTTTTACTGTCTCCATAGTTTTGCCTTTTCCAGAATATCATATAGCTGGAATTGTACCGTAAGTAGCCTTTTCAGCTTGGATTCATTCACTTAGTAATATGCATTTAATTTTCCTCCATGCAGCTTGATAGCTCTTTTTTTAAAGCACTGAATAATATTCCATTGTGTGGATATACCACAGTTTATCCATTCACCTATTGAAGGACATCTGGGATGTTTCCAAGTTTTGGCAACTATGAGTAAAGCTGCTCTAAACATTATTTTATTGTTATTTTTGAGATGGAGGGAGTCTCACTCTGTCGCCCAGGCTGAAGTACAGTGGCATGATCTTGGCTCACTGCAACCTCCATTTCCTAGGTTCAAGTGACTCTCCTACCTCAGCCTCCTGAGTAGCTGAGATTACAGGCATATGCCACCGTGCCCAGCTAATTTTTTTGTATTTTTGGTAGAGGCAGGGTTTCACCATGTTGGCCAGGCTGGTTTCGAACTCCTGGCCTCAAACAATTCGCCCACGTCGGCCTGCCAAAGTGCTGGGATTACATGCATTAGCCACCATGCCCAGCCTGCTCTAAACATTCTTGTGCAAGTTTTTGGGTGGACATAAGTTTTCAATTGTTTGGGTAACTACCAAGTAGCGTGATTGTATGTTTAGTTTTGTAAAAAACCCAAACTGTTCTCCAAAGTGGCTATACCGTTTTGCACTCCCATGTTCCTGTTACTCTACATCCCCATCAGCATTTCGTGTTGTCAGTGTTTTGGATTTTGGCCATGCTAATAGGTGTGTAGTGGTATCTCATTGTTTTAATTTGTAATTCCCTAAGGATGTATGATGTTGAGCATCTTCTCATACACATATTTTTCCATCTGTACATCTTTGGTGAGGGGTCTGTATAAGTGTTTTTCTTTTTCTTTTTTTCCTTTTTTTTTTTGAGATGGAGTCTCACTCTGTTGTCCAGGCTAGAGTGCAATGGTGTGATCTCAGCTCACTGCAACCTCCACCTCCCAGGTTCAAACGATTCTCCTGCCTCAGCCTCCTGAGTAGCTGGGACTATAGGCACCCACCACCATGCCTGTCCAATGTAGAGACAGGGTTTCACCATTTTGGCCAGGCTGGTCTTGAACTCCTGACCTCAAGTGATCCACCCACCTTGGCCTCCCAAAGTCCTGAGATTACAGGCATCAGCCACCGTGCCCAGCCTGTTTGAGTCTTTTTCCCATTATTTTTTTGGATTGTTCATTTTCTTTCTGTTGAGTTTTAAGGGTTCTTTGTGTATTTTAGATAACAG
>NW_012107808.1:4264318-4311556 GCF_000951045.1 Mandrillus leucophaeus | reverse complement strand
GTCGCGAGTATCCTTAGTTGAGATGCTAATTTAGACTATCGATCCTAACACGTGAAGAGATTATGTTTGGATAAGAATGGTGATTCTGGCTCAATGCCCAGTACAGGTGTCGGGGTGTTATCTGAACTGGGTGCCAGACAAAATGAGATATTAAAAATGCCTGGAGAAGGATCTGATAGGACCTGGCTTGGATCAGGTGTCCACCTCTGGGCCAGTCATCTGTGGCCAGGGGCAGAGTCATAGAAGAGTTGGGAAGCTCCTGCTAAAATCAAAGGGTTAGAGTCAGAGGAGAAGCAGTTCTCCAAAGAAGGCATGCTTCCCAGAAGGGAGGAGGTGTCAGGCAGACCAAGCAGTAAGTGCCCTCTATAATCATAGAAGCTCAATCAAAAAGATACTAAAGATGTTTAAAAAGGAGAGAGGCTCTGTCCTCCCCGGGGTCAAGGATGTCACAGTACCCACTCGCTTAGAATGGAAAGTGAAGGGGAACAAGTTTGCAAAGAACCAAGGGCCAGAAAGCAAAAGACAATGCGCTGTGTGGGAGGTAGCTGAACTTGTCTGCAAGCTACACTGAGTACCAATCAGGGAACGGGGAGTAGGGAAGGAAGCTGCGGGAGGGAAAAGTTAGGGAGGGGCTCAGCCCTGGAGAACTGGATGCCAGACTGATGCTTTAAATTGTAGACTTTGGGATTGGGTTGTCGATCAAATGAAGAATGCTCAGTTAAATTCAAATTTCAGAAACACAATGGATATTTGCATGAACATACTTATGCTAAAAGAGTATTCATTGTGTATCTGAAATTCAAATTTAACTGGGCGTGTTTTTTTTTTCTTAAACCTGTTAATCCCATCTGAGGAGCCAGGGTTTTGAGCCAAAGCTTGCCTGAGGCCATTGACTCAATCCAAACTCCAGAACCTCTTACCTCCAAAATCTTGGGCAGAGAAACTGATGCCCATTACAGTGAATCAGGCTTTGCCAGCTACTTGGTTCCTTTTGAATTCTCCCAGAAAGACTGAATCCGCAGCATGGAGTATTAAGTATAGTCTTTTAATGTCTCAATGCTTTCGGCTCTGGCACATCTATCCTTTGTCACTGTGGTAACTCAATGGGACCCATAGAATTCAATTAACCAAATGCCCCATTTCCTTGAGGATGACTAAGTAGTCAAACTCCCCAGGCTTGCTGACATCATCCTTGATCTATTCCTTCAGTGACCTTCGTTAGATGGAAATTAAGAAACAAGTATCACAGATTTGCAAACGTGTTGCTGTCTCTTCTGTCCCCATCCTTACTCTGTGGCGGAGAGGTCGCAGGGCGGGGCCTTGGGAAGCCGCACAGCTCTGGTTTCCCGGATAGCTGTGAGAAGCAGCACAGTGCGTCTTCACAGCTAGGACCCCGGAGGAGTTTTTATAGCACACCCAGGAGTGCACTCCCTCAGCAATTTTCACTTACAGCAGAGAGGAGTCTGTCGGAAAAACATGCACCCTCTACAAAGGAGTGATTCAGATGACCTGGTCTCAGCTTCCAGCTCCTCTGCTCGCCAGCCCTTCACACACTCCCCATCACAGGAAGATTTGTTAAAAGCCAACCAAGAAAGAGAGAGAATTTGAGATCCTGCGCAAACAGTCCTAGAAGGTGCCAGAAGCTGCCGGAAGCTTCTTCTCTTCCAAGAAGCCACCACTTTGACTGCAGCCACAAATGACTGCCCACTCCTGCAGGAGGACAGGAGGACCCCATAGCACTATGTGCTCTGCCCCTGTCTACAGACCTGTCTCTCACTACGTGCCCACAGTCACCACATGTCAGCCATAGCAAACTACCTGGGGACCCCCAAGCGCCCTGCTTGTGGGGCTCCGCACACTGGTGCCAGTTCTTTTTCAGCCTGGGGTCCTCCACTTGCCCTCTGCCTCACTGGCTCAGTAGAGCCTTCAGAGCTCACACGTCAGCTCCTCCAAAAAGTGGTGCCAGACCCTGCCTCCTGTTCCTGAAAACCGAGCTCGCTGTGTCACACTTAACATGTTGTGCCCGACCTATTCTTCTACACCTCTGTCCTCGTGACGTGAGGGCTGCTGGAGGCCAGTGAATGTGAATTTTATCTTTGTATTTGCAGGGTACAACACGGCACTAGGTATGGATTAGATGCTCAGTAACAATTTTAAACTGGTTTAAAAGTAATTCCAACATTGCAAAAGGGTCTAAAGCAAAAAATGAATAAAAGTTTCCTGCCACTTCTGAATCTCATTCTTCAGAGGCATCCACATACATGAGGAGAGCAGCCTTCTAGATACTGACTACACCTGAACGACTATACTACATGTGCACTCAGGCACCGTGCACGTGAGCATATGCACAGGGCCATATGGGCCATGCTGTCCCATGTTTGCCTTTTTCACTTCAGCAATTTTTTTTTTTTTTTTTTTTTAGAGGCAGGTTCACTCAGGCTGAAGTACAGTGGTGCAATCACAGCTCACTGTAGCCTTGAGCTTCTGGCTTTGAGTGATCCTCCCACCTCAGCCTCCTGAGTAGCTGGGATTATAGGTGAGCCACCACACCTGTCCAGCAATTTAGCTTTATTTTATTTTTTTGAGATGGAGTCTCCCTCTGTTGCCCAGGCTGGAGTGCAGTGGTACATTGCAACGTCTGCCTCCTGGGTTCAAACGATTCTGCTGCTTCAGCCTCCTGAGTAGCTGGGATTACAGGCACCCACCACCATGCCTGTCTAATTTTTTGTATTTTTAGTAGAGATGGGGTTTCACCATGTTGGCCAGGCTGGTCTTGAACTCCTGACCTTAAGTGATCCTTCTGCTTCGGCCTCCCAAAGTACTGGGATTACAAGTGTGAGCCACTATGCCTGGCCTGGCCAGCAATATAGCTTTTAAAACTTTCCATGGCAACACGTATAGATCTACTTTAATCTATCGATGCATAATATACCATAATAGAAGTCTAGAAAAGTCTATTTAAACAGTCTCGCATTTTAAATTGCTTTTTTTCTATTTTAGACAGTGCTGTGTCTCTATCTCTTTTTTTTTTTTTTTTTTTTGAGACAAGGTCTCACTCTGTTGCCCAGACTGTAGCGCAGCGGCACCATCTCAGCTCACTGCAACATCCACCTCCTGGGTTCAAATGATTCTCCTGCCTCAGCCTCCTGAGTATCTGGGACTGATTACAGGTGCCCACCACCACAACTGGCTAATTTTTGTATTTTTAGTAGAGACAGGGTTTCACCATGTTGGCCAGGCTGGTCTCGAACTCCTGTCCTCAGGTGATCCACCTACCTCAGTCTCCCAAAGTGCTGAGATTACAGGCCTGAGCCACCGCACCTGGCCGTTATAATCTCTTTTTATATGTACCTATTTGCTCTTGTACATGGGTAGTTATAGGACAAATTTCTAGAAATGAAATTGCTAGGACATAGCAAGAGCATTTAGAATTTGTCAAAGGTCTCTGAAAAGGTGGCAACAAATTAAAGTCCAAGCATAGGGCAGGAGTCTTTTTCCAAAAACTCTTGCCAACACAATGTAGTCACCTTTGTAATTTTTACTAGTCTGAAAAATATAATTCAGTGTTCTGACTGGCACTAATTTGAGAAAAGTTGTATTTTTAAAATGCTATTATTGGTCATTTATATTTCCTTTTCAGTGAACTACTTAGTTACAATGTCCTTTTCTCATTGTCCTATTTGGTTATTTTTCACTTTCATATTGATTTGCCTAGGTCCTTTAGATTTTAATGAAATTAGCCTGTTTATATATCATCTCCCCCCAGTTTGTTTATTATTCCCTCTTATTTCTTATTTGTTTATTTATTTTTGCCTTATAAAAGTTTTAAATTTAAATTTAGTAGTCACATTTATCAATCTTTTCCTGGCTTCTGAGCAGATATGCTTATTAAAAGAGATGAGTAAATAAAAGAATAAACACATTCTTATGGCTTTCATTAATTGTACCGCATTTTAGAATACACACTCATATTATTATTTTATGTAAGGTAATATTACTTCCTCATTGAAACTGAAAGCAGGAGTTGTCATTTGGACTTCTCTGTAATCTCTACAGTACACAGTAGGCTGATATTCTACTAAGTTCTTGAGTTCTGCCAAGCACAACCTGTATTAGTTCTTCCTCATGCTGCTGTAAGGAATGCCCAAGACTAGGTAAGTTATAAAGGAAAGAGGTTTAATCGGTTCACAGTTTCACATGGCTGGGAAGGCCTCAGGAAATTTACAATCACGGCGGAAGGGGAAGCAAACATGTCCTCCTTCACATGGCAGCAGGAGAGAGAAGTGCAGAGCAAAAGGGAGAAAAGCCCCCTTTAAAACCCTCAGATCTTGTGAAAACTCATTCGCTACCACGGGAACAGCATGGGGGCACCGCCCCCATGATCGAATCACCTCCCCCAACATGTGGAGATTGCAATTCGGATTACGATTCAAGATGAAATTTGGGTGGGGACGCAGAGTCAGACCATATCACCACTCACGCCTCAAAACCCAGCTCCCATGTCTCAGGCCCATGCAGATGTAAGACACCCTGAAAACCAAGCCTGACCCAGTGCCTGCTTCCAGGCCTTCCTCCATCTATGGCCTGAAAGTCTGTGTTTCCCCCAAAATTCATATGTTGAAATCTAACTGCCGAAATGATGGTACTTGGAGGTGGGGCCTTTAGTAGGTGATTATATCATGAGACCACACCCTCACGATGTGATTAGTGCCCTTAGAGAAGAGACCCCAGAGAGCTGCCTTGCCGCTTCCACCTTGTGAGAACACAATGAGAAGATAGCTGTCTATGAACCAGGAAATGGGTCCTCTCCAGGCACTGAGTCTGCCAGCACCTTAATCTTGGACTTCCCAGGTTCTAAAACTGTGAGGACAAAATTTCTGTTGCTTACAAGTCTATGATATTTTGTTAGAGCAGCTGGAACAGACTAAGACACTACACATGACAGGAGGCACAGCCCAGCCCAGTCCATAGGACCCATCAGATCCGAGGCTGAAAGAGTCCTAAAAGCTCATGCCCTGGCTGTAGCATGTGGTGGGACTGCAACCTCATGAGGGTCCTTCACCCATTCCTTCAGGCCCTGGACTGAGTGCATGGAACTCGGGGAAGAGGGGCAGCATTCCTGCCTTCAGACTGAGAGCATGTGTGGGTGCCTGCACAGGTCTGTCCAGCCCTGCCTGCCACAACCCCACGATAGGCTGCCTGCCGAGTTCTCTTGCTTGGGTCACAGGACCCTGCCTCATTTCCTGGGCCTGGGCTGGGGCTCTGTCCTGTGGACCTGCCTCATGCTCTGGGACACGCCAGCCCTCCCCATTCCACCTCCACAGGTGCTATAATTCTGTGTCTGAACCCCAGGCTTGTTCCTGGAGCCCCAGTACCTGCCACCCTTCTTGCTGGCCTCCCACAAAGTGGCATGTCAGTGACAGTACCCCCGTGGGACCCTTCTGTCTTAGTCTATCTGCTGTATTATCTGCTGTAATACAAGGCCATTAACTGGGTGGCTTATACACAACAGAAATTCATTTCTCACAGATCTGGGGTCTGAGAAATCCAAGGTCAAGTTAGATTTGGTGTTTGGTGAGGACCTGCTTTCTGATTCATAGACGTGTCCTCACATGGTAGAAAGGGAAGGCATCTCTCTGGGGCCTCTTTTATAAGGGCATTAATCTCATTCTTGAGGGTTCTGTTCTCACGACCTAATCATCTCCCATAGGCCCCTCCACCTAATACCATCACTTTGGAGACTAGGTTTTGTAGGGGCTAAAGCAACTCCATCTTGGATGCTAGTCTGCCATGTTGACTTCTGATGAATTCCAGTTCCAGGAATGCCTCTAAGATTTCTGCTTTATCTACTGTTTACTGTAAATCCTCCGCATAGGCAAATTCTTTCTGAAGCGCATATACCCTTTCTTTATGGTACATAAGCTCTGGGTCTGGGAGATGATAATGACTTGGAGATCCACCATCTTGCAGCTGCCCAAGACATGCCTTCTGTTCCTAAGTCTCTATTAGATGTTTCTTTCTGAGAAACTGGATTTTGTCAGCCTTTCTTTGGCCTCTCAGCTCCCCTGGCCTTTAGGGGTAGGTTTGCATAGATCTGCCTGCCGCAGAACAGGTTTCAACATACGGGTTTTTGGTGGGGACACAGGCACTCAGTCCATAGCATCTTCCCCCACATTTTACCTGATTAACACTTATTCTTAGGATCACACTCCCATTGAATGAGTGCTATGTGCTAGACTCTGCTTGATCCTCTACACATTATTTCCTTTACTGTTCCCCAACAACATTTTGTGAGTCGTGTTATATCCCCTCTTACAAACCAGGAAGCCAAGAGTCAGGGAGAGGAAGCCAGTTGCCTGAGGTCTCCTAACCTTGAAGGAGCAGGGCCAGCAGTTCAACCGTCTCTCCCAGAGGCTCCTGCAGGCCTCAGCTCCATCTGCTGCACTGTAATTCCTTCCAGCCACAGGCCTGCCCCCAAGACCTTGCTCCCACAGACTGTAGTTCAGGCCTAGCCCTTCCGAGCCGCCCTCAGCCACCACAGCCACCCTGAGGTAGAAGTTACTTCAAGCCAGGCGTGGTGGCTCACGCCTATAATCCCAGCACTTTGGGAGGCCAAGGTGAGAGGATCACTTGAGTCCAGAAGTTTGAGACCAGCCTGGGCAACACAGTGAGAACCTGTTTTTACAAAAAGTTTTGTAAAAAAATTAGCTGGGCGTGGTGGCGCATGCCCGTGGTCCCAGCTACACAGGAGGCTGAGGTGTGAGGAATGCTTGAGCCTGCAACGTCACGGCTACAGTGAGCCATGATTGTACCGCTGTGCTCTAGCCTGGGTGCCAGAGCAAGAAGCTGTCTTAAAAAAAAAAGAAAAAAAAAAAGAGTTATTTCACCTCCTTTATTGCAGATTGCTATATATATAAATAAAAAGAAGTAAAAGCATTCCCTTCTTCCGCTGCTCCCACCTGAGGAGAAAACCGGGGCTGTTTGGTAAAAGCCTTGGCAGCAGAACGTGTGCATTTGCTTGATCTCTTCAAAGCTCTCCATGCCACACTCCTCAGAGACCGGTTCAGTGCTCACACTCCCTCCCCAGACCCCCCCAGGAAACAAATGTGGTGATGGCTTCTTCCTTTGCCTGCCATGGGCCCAGGCCTGAAGTAAGGCGCCATTAAGCTGAGAAAATAGGCTCTTTCCTCTCCCTTTGTTTCATTTAAAAAAACTGTTAAGTCATTGAGTGAAACAACATATAAATACATTATTCTAGTAGATGGATACAGGCATAGAAAGTAAAAACTTGAGGCCGGGCATGGTGGCTCACGACTGTAATCCCAGCACTCTGGGAGGCCGAGGCTGGAGGATCACCTGAAGTCAGGAGTTCAAGACCAGCCTCACCAACATGGTGAAACCCTGGCCCTACTGAAAATACAAAAATTAGCCAGGTGTGGTGGCACATGCCTGTAATCCCAGTTACTTGGGAGACTGAGGCAGGAGAATCACTTGAACCTGGGAGGTGGAGTTGCAGTGAACCAAGATCACGCCATTGCACTCCAGCCTGGGCAACAGAGCAAGACTCTGTCTCAAAACAAAACAAAACAAAACAAAATAAGAACAAGAACAAAAAACCTTGAAGCTCTCTGAAATTACTAACAGTATGGTATGCATCACACACACACACACACACACACACAAATGTGATGTCATAGTACACAGAATACTATTGTCCCATTACTTGCTTGTTTAAATTTTTATTTTTACATACTACATTTGACTTAGAAAAAGTTTCATGTGAGGATATACAGCTCCACTTCCTTCTTTCTAAGGGTTATGAAGTATCTCACAGTAAGATTGATTTATTATTGTTTCGAGACAGGGTCTCACTCTGTCACCCAGGCTGGAGTGCAGTGGCGTGATCATGACTCACTGCAGTTTCAGCATCCCAGGCTCAAGCAATCCTCCCACCTAGCCTCTCAAATAGCTGGGGACACAGGCACATGCCACCACACCTGGCTAATTTTTAAATCTTTTTGTAGAGACAGAGCCTCATTATGTTACCCAGGCTGGTCACCAACTCCTGGACTCAAGCGATCCCCCCACCTCAGCCTCCCAAAATGCTGGGATTACAAGTGTGAGCCACTGTACCCAACCTAGTAGGGTTTTAAAATCTTAGCTGGACTGGCTTTCAAATTGTGGTCCTTGAACCCCTAGCGGAATCCAAAACCCTTCAAGGAGTCCTCAAGGTCACAATTATCTCTATAATATAATAATACTGAGCTGATCTGCCGTGTTCACTGAGGTGGCCTTTGCACTGATGGTACAAAAGCAATGGTGTGTAAACTGCTGGCACCTCGGCATGGATGGAGGCAGAGGCCCCAACCTGCTCTAGCGGTCACTGTGTTCCTTATCACCAGGCACTCAGTGAGAAAAAAGCCAGTTTCATTTAAGAATGTCCTTGACTTCAGCAGAACACAGACTCTAAAAATAAAAAAATAAAATAAAAAAATAAAGAACAAAAAGAATGTCCTTGGTGAAGCTGTAGAAATTACTAATTTTATAAAATCTCAACCTTTGAGTACAGGTCCTTTTAATATTCTGCATGAGGAACTGGGAAGTGATCAAATGTGATGTTTGAAGGAAAGCATTTGTGCAACGCAGTTGCAGGCTGAACTAGCTGCATTTTTCAGGGAGTGTCATTTTTACTTGCAAAGGACAACTGACAAACAAGTGCTGGTTATTCTGACTTAGATGTTTGACAAACATTTCCACAAAATCAATCAAGGAGCCTGTCACTTCAAGGAAAACAACTGATAGTATTTGTCGGCAATAAATACAATTTGAATTTTCAACTGAAAAATTAGAATTTAGAAAATTTGTATCTGCCACCTTCAGCTAAGCCTCCCAGTACTTAAACACTGATGAGCCGTGGGTAAAGATGAATGGGTGTGGTTTTCATTTTTTAAATTGTTTTATTTTTATTTGAGATGGAGTCTCACTCTTGTTGCCCAGGCTGGAGTACAGTGGCTCGATCTCAGCTCACTGGAACCTCCGCCTCCCGGGTCCAAGCGATTCTCCTGCCTCAGCCGCTCAAGTAGCTGGGATTATAGGTGCGTGCCACCACACCTGGCCAATTTTTTATATTTTTGGTAGAAATGGGGTTTCACCGTGTTGGCCAGGCTGATCTTGAACTCCTGACCTCGAGTGATCCACTCGCCTCGGCCTCCCAAAGTGCTGGGATTACAGGCATGAGCCACTGTGCCAAGCCTGTCTTTTAATATTGTATGATGAAACATGTCAACATTTGGAAGCTCTGTATCACTCAGTGAACCAATACTTTGCAAATAACAAATGCATTATGTTACAAAATCATGCATGAATAAGAGATGCATTGAAAGTAGCAGATAGAACAATGGATTTTAATGTAACCAAGCATAAAAAGTTCATTGATAGAAATTCAGATTCTCCACTGCAACTACCTCTAAGAAACTACCATTTATTGAAGTCTTATGTAATATCAAGTTAGAGTATCCACAATTAACTGAAAAAGGCCATTAAAATATTCCTATTTTTTCAAACTACATGTCTCTGTGAGCCAGCTATTTGTTTGTTTGTTTGTTTTTTGAGACGGAGTCTTGCTCTGTGCAGTGGCATGATCTCGGCTCACTGCAACCTCTGCCTCCTGGGTTGAAGCAATTCTCCTGTCTCGGCCTCCCGAGTAGCTAGGACTACAGACGCCCACCACCACACCCAGTTATTTTTGTATTTTTAGTAGAGATGGGGTTTCACTATATTGGTCACGCTGGTCTCGAACTCCTGACCTCAGGTGATCCACTCACCTCAGCCTCCCAAAGTGCTGGGATTACAGGCATGAGCCACCGTGCCCGGCCTAGCTATTCTTTAAATTCTGCAAACAAACCAAAATATCACAATGGATTGAATTTAAAAGCAGGTACAGGTTTTCCAACTATAAAACAGTGCTACTCTTCTCAGGAAATTTATTGTTGTTTTGAAAAATACAACTATATTTCAGAAGATATATTCATATATAATGCATTAATCATTATTTTCTTCTTCTTTTTTTTCTCTCGCCCAGACTGGAGTGCAGTGGCATGATGCCGCTGACTGCAGCCTCCACCTCTTGGGCTCAAGTGATCCTCCCACCCCAGCCTACCCAAGTAGCTGGGATAACAGGTGGGCACTACTATGCCTGGCTAATTTTTGTATTTTTTGTAGAGGTGGGGTTTCACCATGTTCTCCAGTCTGGTCTCAAACTCCTGAGCTCAAGTGATCTACCTGCCTCAGCCTCCCAAAGTGCTGGGATTACAGGCATGAGCTACCATGCCTGGCATTATTTTCAATTCATTAATAAACATATATTTAAAAACTTTTATGTATTTTAATTTCCAATATGGTAAATATTGACAGATATAACCTGCATAATTAAAAGCTCTTTGGGTTTTTTGATACTTTTTAAGAATGTAAAGATGCACTGAGACCAAAAAATTGAAAACAATTGCTATAGGTAATGCACTTTCAGACCTGGAGGTTGGTTGTAATACTTGACCCTGCTTTGGCCAGAACAGGTAGCTTAAGAGTTATTCAGGGACCAGATATCTCTGGCAATTATCTATGTCCCTATCTCTGGCAGACCCTCCTCTACCCAACAAACACACACACTCCTATTCTTTTGTGTTCTGTGAAACCAGATAAATAGATTTGTTAAAATTAAGTGTAGATTTGAATCTAATAGACTTCAAACAAGGAAAAAAGAGAGTAAAATGCAGAGATTCCCTATTTTTTCTGGAAAAATGTCCTCTATTGCTTTCCCACACAGAATAGTGGTCCATGAAGCAGTAGGACCAGCAGCATCTGTAGCTTGTTAAAGATGCAAATTCATGATTTCTCAGCCCAGACTCAGTCAGGATATACATTTTAAGAAGATCCCGGCCGGACGCGGTGGCTCACGCCTGTAATCACAGCACTTTGGGAGGCTGAGGTGGGCGGATCATTTGAGGCCAGGAGTTCAAGACCAGCCTGGCCAACATGGTGAAACCCCGTCTCTACTAAAACAACAAAAAACAAAAATTAGCTGGACGAGGAGGCACATGCCTGTAATCCCAGCTACTCGGGAGGCTGAGGGAGGAGAATTGCTTGAACTGGGACCCTGGAGGTGGAGGTTACAGTGAGTGAAGATCGTGCCACTGCACTCCAACCTGGGCTACACAGTGAGACTCTATCTCAAAAAAAAAAAAATCCCAATGTAATGTTTATGCACATTAAAGTTTGTGAAACACTGCTCTAGCATGAGGATTTTATAGTCTAAACTTCAAAAAGACTTCTAATTTTCAGGATGGTTGACAGGCTATTTGGAAAAATCTTCCTACTGAACAAAACTAAAAAATACGGATAAGACGTGTCTTGATGAAAGCATTAAAGAAATATTAAGACACTAAGAAACCACCACATCAAAAATGAAGGGAACATTCATTCAGAGAGGTAAGCCTGAATTACAGATGTTCTTGCCCTGAGATCATTTGCTAAATCCAGAAAACTAGAACCTAAGATTCAAGATTCTCAGGATGAAAAATATAGTATCAAAATCTGTAAATGGAAAAGCCCCTGTGCTTCCAGGGGAGGGTCTTGTCTACGAGTTGCCCAGGTTCTTGGTATTTTGAACAACACATTGGACAAAACGCACACACAAAGCAAGGAAAGAATGAAGCAACAAAAGCATAGATTTATTGAAACAAAAGTATGCGACACACAGTGTGAGATCACTCCAACAAGCAGTGCTCAAGAGTGCTAGTTATACCTTTTTCTGGGTTTTAAATACCTTCTAGAGGTTTCCCACTGGTTACTTGGTTTATACCCTATGTAAATGAAGTAGTGGCCCACAACCAGTCTGATTGGTTGTGGAAGCAACTGTAATGAAGTTACCAAGTTATATCCCTATGCAAATTAAGACTAGGCCCATGACTAGTCTCATTGGTTGCAGGAAGGGACCAATCAGAAGTACTTTCATTTTTCATCTGTGAGGCAGGAAAAGGGAAGAGGGCTTACAAAGGGGAGTTTTCCTTTTGATTAAGTTCTGGGAAATCAGTGTGAATCCCCGTTAGGTTCCCTGCCTCCAGACCTTATTCTCCTGCCTCACCTGGGTCAGAAACTCTCAAGCCTTGAACCTGGTAATGCTCTAGGTGCCTAGAAGGAACAAATATATATCCTCTTTGGGGAGACATCTTTATCAATGAGTGGCAAATTATTCCTACAGGCAATTTTTAAATACAATGAGCATGAGAGGTGACAACATGCTGGCAGCCCTTGCTCGCTCTCAGCACCTCCTTGGCCTCGGCAACGACTCTGGCCATGCTTGAGGAGCCCTTCAGCCCGCTGCTGCACTGTGGGAGCCCTTCTCTGGGTTGGCCGAGGCCAGAGCTGGCTCCCTCTGCTTGTAGGGAGGTGTGGAGGGAGAAGTGAGGGTGGAAACCCAGGCTGTGCAAGGCGCTGGCAGGCAGGTGCGAGTTCCGGGTAGGCGTGGGCTTGGTGGGCCCCGCACTGGGAGAGGCCGGCTGGTGCTGCCGGCCCTGGGCAATGAGGGGCTTAGTACCCAGGCCAGCTGCTATGGAGGGTGCACTGGGTCCCCCAGCACTACTGGCCCACCAGCGCTGCACTTGAATTCTCGCCGGACCTCAGATACCTCCCAGTGGGGCAGGGCTTGGGACCCAGAGCCCGCCATGCCTGAGCCTCCCCCAACACCCCTCCTTGGGCTCCTGCGCAGCCTGAGCCTCCCCAACAAGGGCTGCCCCCTGCTCTGCAGCGCTGGGTCCCATCAACCACCCAAGGGTTGAGAAGTGCAGGTGCACAGCGCGGGACTGGTGGGCAGCTCTGCCTGCAGCCCTGGTGCCAGATCCACTAGGTGAAGCCAGCTGGGCTCCTGGGTCTAGTGGGGGCTTGGGGAACCTTTATATCTAGTCAAGGGATTGTAAATACACCAATGAGCACCCTGTGTGTAGCTCAAGGTTTGTAAATACACCAATCAGTACTCTGTATCTAGCTAACCTAGTGGGGACTTGGAGAACTTCTCTGTCTAGCACTCTGCGTCTAGCTAAACGATTATAAATGCACCAATCAGCATTCTGTGTCTAGCTCAGGGTTTGTAAATACACCAATCAGCACTCTGTGTCTTGCTCAGGGTTTGTAAATACACCAATCAGCACTCTGTGTCTAGCTCAGGGTTTGTAAATACACCAATCAGCACTCTGTGTCTAGCTCAAGGTTTGTAAATACACCAATCAGTACTCTGTATCTAGCTAACCTAGTGGGGACTTGGAGAACTTTTCTGTCTAGCACTCTTCGCACTCTGTGTCTAGCTCAAGGTTTGTAAATACACCAATCAGTACTCTGTATCTAGCTAACCTAGTCGGGACTTTGAGCTTTTTCCATCTAGCACTCTGTGTCTAGTCTCAGGGATTGTAAATGCACCAATCAGCACTCTGTCAAAATGGACAAATCAGCTCTCTGTAAAATGGACCAATCAGCTCTCTGTAAAATGGACCAATCAGCAGAATGTGGGTGGGGTCAGATAAGGGACTAAAAGCAGGCTGCCAGAGCCAGAGGTGACAACCTGCTGGGGTCTGCTTGCACTATGTAGAAGCTGTTTTCTTTTGCTCTTTGTAATCTAGTGCTCACCTTTTGGGTGCACACCGCCTGTATGAGTTGTAACTAAGGCTGTGAAGGTCTGCACCTTCACTCCTGAAGCCAGTGAGACCACAAACCCACCAGGAAGAACGAACAACTCCAGACATGCCGCCTTTACGAGCTGTAACACTCACCGCAAAGGTCTGCTGTTTCACGCCTGTCAGTAAGACCACAAACCCACCAGAAGGAAGAAGCTCCAGACACATCTGAAGGAACAAACTCTGGACACACAATCTTTAAGAACTGCAACATTCACTACAAGGGTCCACGGCTTCATTCTTGAAGTCAGCGAGACCAAGAACCCCCCAATTCTGGACACAACCAGACCTGTAATAGACAATTAGGCTCTCACAGAAACCGCGCAAGAACCAGACTATAAAAGACTATAGCGACTAACAAAGTCAAATCCAGGATTGAAGATTCTTCAGGCAATAGGAATCTATGAAAAGTCCCATAGAAAATTTGAGAAAGAACCTCATAGAACTTGTAGAAATAATAAACTGCAATAATTGAAATGAAAACCCAAAGGACGGATTTCATAGTAGATTGTACGTAGCAGAAGCGATATTAGTGAAATGTAAAAACAATTAGAAAAACGTTTGCAGGGTGCAGTGTGGAAAGACAAGATGGAAAATTATTCCAGTAACAAGGCAAGAGATATAGAGCGAAAAAGCCCAGTATAGGCTGAAAGCCTAGAAAGAGAAGAGAAAGACAGTGTGGCAGAGGTGATATTTGAGGAGATGATGGCTGAGAATTTTTCTGGAACTAATAAAAGGCATTGATCCGCAAATTAAAGAATCACAGTGAATCCCAAACTGGATAACTAAAATGAAATCTGCACTGCGATACGTCACCGTGAAAGTTCAGAAAAACCACCAGAAAGTGATAACCTAGGAAGTAGCTAGAAAGAAAAATGCACATGAGCCACAGAGGGACTGAGAGCTGACTTCTCAAAGCAACTCTAGAAGCTCAAGATAACAGAATCCAACGGGCTGGCAATAATTGCTAATTTAGACTCCCATGCTCAACACAAACGTCTTTCAAAAATAGAGTTTCATACAAGGACAGTTGAGAGAGTTTGTCATACAAAGACTTAAATTCTATAGGATATACTTCAGTTAGAAAAAGGATAATTCCAGTGGGAAAGTCTGTGGTACAAAAAGAAATGAGGAACAAAGAAATTGGTGAATGTGTGAATGAATCTAAATGAACACAGACTACACTAAGCCATGATAATAACGTCCTGTAGGGCTTAAAAATAGAATTAAGATACATGAAAACAGTTGCAGATAAGTTGAGGGAGAAATAAATGCAGTTGAGAGAGGAGGACAAAAACACTGATTAATGTTAGACTTGGTTAAGCTGAGAATGCATGTTGTAATTTCAATGGTAAACTCTGATTAAATGGAAACAGTGTATGTAACTTCCAAATGAATGAAAGGGAAAGGTAGAATGCTAAAAAATAATCTAAGAGAGGGCAAGATATGAGAGAAAAAGAAACATAAAATAGGCAGGACAACTAGAAAGTATAAAATAAGAGCAGAGAGCCAGGTGGCCAGGTGCAGTGGCATACACCCTTAGCATATCCTGTTTAATGCCTGAGGCAGGAGGATCCCTTGAGCCCAAGAGTTCCAGGCTATAGCATGTGCTATGATTGTTCATGTGAATAGCAACTGCACTCCAGCCTGGGCAATATAGCAAGACTCCATTTCTTTAAAAAAAAAAAAAAAGCGAGATTTAAAAAAACACTTTTTATTATGGGAAATTAAGTACCACAAAAATAGGCCAGGCATGGTATCTCATACCAGTAATCCAGATACTTTGAAAGGTAGACGTGGGGGGATTGCTTGAGCCCAGGAGTTTGAGACTAGCCTGGGCAACATAGTAAGACCTTGTCTCTGAAAAAAAAAATTAAATTACAATTAGCCAGGTATGGTGGTATAGGCCTGTAATATAGCTACTTGGGAGCCTAAGGCGGGAGGATGGCTTGATCCCAGCAGCTAGAGGTTGCCGTGAGCTATGCTTGTGACACTGCAGTTCAGCCTGTGCAACAGATTGAGACCCTGTATCTAAATAAATAAAAATAAAATAAACAGAATAGTATCATGAACCTTATGCATCCATTATCCTAATACTTAACGGTCTAGTTTCATTTCTGTTTTCCACTTTTTCCTATTTTAAAACAAATCTCACACATCATGTTATTCATAAACATTGTAGGGTGTATTTTTATCAGATAAGGACTTTAAAATTACAATACCAAAATACCATTATCACAAAAATGGTATATTTAAATAGAAATATATCAGAAATTATGTAAAATGTAAATAGATTAGATAATCTTGTCTTTTTGGGGTTTTTTGTTTTTGAGATGGAGTCTCGCTCTGTCAGTCAGGCTGGGGTGCAATGGCACGATCTCGGTTCACTGCAAACTCTGCCTCCCGGGTTCAAATGATTCTTCTGCCTCAGCCTCCTGAGTAGCTGGGATTACAAGCGTGCACAACCAAGCGGCTAATTTTTGTGTTTTTATTGGAGACGGGGTTTCCATATTGGCCAGGCTGGTCTCAAACTCCTGACCTCAAGTGATCTGCCCGCCTTGGGCTCCCAAAGTGCTGGGATTATAGGCATGAGCCACTGTGCCCGGCTTAGATAATCTTATTAAAGACAAAAATCGTGAGACTATTTGTTTTGTTTTTAAACCCACTCCATGCTACTTACATCTAAATAAAAGGATTCAGGAATGTTGCAAGTACATAATGGAAAAAGATATGTAAGTATTAACCAGTAGAAAATACGTGCAGATAATGAAAGAAAAAGGTGTTTTACATACATGATACAGAAAAGGTGGACAAAGTTCTAACGCCAACAGCTTCTGCTTCCCAGGAGTTGGATCTGCATTTTTTTTTTTCATTGTATTTTTATTTTTAGAGACAGGATCTAGCGCAGGAGGACTGCAGTGGTATGATCATAGCTCACTGCACCCTTGAACTCCTGTGCTCAGGTGATGCTCCTCAGTAGCTAGGACTACGGGCAGGAACCACCACTGAGTTTTTTCGGTTTTTGTAGAGGGGGTTTTGTCCAATTGCTCAGGCTGGTCTTGAACTGGCCTCAAGCGATCCTCCCACCTTGGCCTCTCAAAGCCCTGGTATTACAGGCATGAGCCACCATGCCTGGGTTTCCTTCTTCATCTCGTGAGCTAGGAGTAAACCTCAGCTCTGTTCACAAATGAAGAACAAGGGCTTAGGAAGCTGACTGGCTGGCCAGAGATGCTGCTGGTGAGGGACAGAGGCCCCAGCACTCAGAGGAGTACCCCTTCCACATGCCGTGAGGCCTTCCTAGGCCTGAGAAGGGGAAGGTGGGGGGGGTTTCTGGGAAGGAGATGGAGGCTCAAAATTTTGTTAAGAAGATGGACTTCTTGGTCCTGCTACAGGTAGAGCTTGGGGGTCATTAAAAGCAAGGGCAAGAGTGGGGAAGCACTGGCTCCAGTGTCCCTTAACAAACGACAACTGGAGAGGGACAGGAAGACAGAATGCTGTGTGTGCCCCCTTGGTGTTCATGCTCCTTGAGCTCTTGTTGGTGGGGTCTTTCCTGGTGGAGGGCAGTGGGGAGGCAGTATGAGGAAGGGCTGCTCAGGCCTTGGCCCCTGCCAGGAAGAGTGCAGCTGAGTTCCTTGGCTCCTTTGTGGACCCTGTGGCCCTGACACCCCAGGACCCCAGGCAGGTCCTGAGGCAACCTCAGAATATTTTGTTTCAGGTGCTTCCTGCAAATCAGCCTCAATCTGATTTCATTCTGCACAGTCTAACGACAGAAAGGGATTATAGGAAGGAAATGCGGCCCCTGGGGGATTCAGAATTTGTGACTCATCTAGACCTGTCCAGGTTCATCTGGGAGGAAACCAGTGTAGCTTCACAGCGAATCCCAGCAGATTCCTCCCCAGTTGTGCCAGCCTCCTCATGCTGGCCAGAAGGAGCTGGGATGCAGGATCCTGAGTTGAAATTCAGCCTCACGGACACAAACAAAATTAGATTATACACACACAAACGCACACACATACACAGCCCCACTTGGGCCTAGTCAAATAAATATACAGACCTTTTAGTTTCACTTCCCTTCCCCGCCAAGACTTGAGTTTTAGCTACACACACACACACCCCCCCCCCCTCCACTTGCATACACGGACATACTGTGCTATTCCAATAAGCCTCCCTTCCTGGGCTGGTGATGGGGACCAGCTAGTGATGAGGGAGCGGAGGTAGCATAGCCTGGGGTCACCCTAGCCTAGCAGAGTGGTCAGAAGCCCGACCTATCCAGGAGAAGAGCCACTCCCACGCTGCAGCCAGCAGCCTCGCTCTTCCTGGTGGGGAGGTACATGGAACCCATCATGCTTATTTTTTCCTAAAAAGGTTTCTCTTCAGATTGTATAAATCTTGCCTCTTACTAAAAAGCCAAGTGCAGTGAGATCTCTCTCACATGAAGTCTATCGTAAGTCCAGTTTACTCTGTGTGTCCTTTATTTGATACCTGAGGGCAGTCGGTGCTGTGGAAAGCACAGGCTTTGGAGCTAAACCCACTAGACTTCTGAGCTGGATTTGATGCTCTCCACCCTCTGAGCCTCAGTCTCATCACCTATAAAATGGGTATAGAAGAGCAACCTCATTCATAAAGGATGGTTCCTGGAACACAGTAGTTGCTCAATAAATGTTGATTTTATGTCTTCCCAAATTTCTGGCCTTCAAATGACACCTGCTCATCTGGGTCTTTAGAGCCAAGAATGGAGTCCTAAGACCAGCAGAGACCTCACCTTTGACAGTTCAGGAATTGAATCTTGTCACCCATCTCCCTTCTTCCCACCATTGCCTCACCTGGCTTGGCCACCACCTTCACAGTCCCCCTGTCTAGCCCCTCTCCCAGATTAAACTCTGTGGTTCAGTGTGAAAAGGCCAAGCGGCAGGGAGGCAGTTTGAGTAGCAAGCCCAGGCCTGGCTGCTACTGGAAGGGACAAATGCAGGCTCCCCACGGCCAGACCTGACCCATGAGGGAGGGAGTGGGTGGGATACAGACTCTGGTGGTGTGCCCCCAGAGGTCACGTGAAGCTCTCAGGAGGCAGTGAACAAACATGCCCTCCAATTCTTCTTTATTTTTTTTTTTTTTGAGATGAAGTCTGATTCTGTTGCCCAGGCTGGAATGCAGTGGCGCAGTCTTGGCTCACTGCAACCTCCGCCTCCTGGGTTCAAGCAATTGTGCCTCAGCCTCCCAAGTAGCTGGGACTACAGGTGCCCGCCACTGCACTCCGCTAATTTTTGTATTTTTAGTAGAGACAGGGTTTCACCATGTTGACCAGACTGGTCTTGAATTCCTGACCTCAGATGTTCTGCCTGCCTCAGCCTCCCAAAGCACTGGGATTATAGGCGTGAGCCACTGTGCCCAGCCTGACAGTTTCTTTTGACATCACTGGGACACCTGACTTCAGGATCCAAGTGTGACACAGCCTTGAACATACAGGCACATTGGGAGGAGCAGGATGGTCAGGAAGTTTGCATGAAAGGAGACTGCTGGATTAATGAAATTGCACCGTCTTTTGAAAGGCCTCAAGGAGAGTTCAGTCCTGAGTTAGCCTTGGCATTAAAAATAAAACTGTACTTCTGTTCAGACTCATCCATTGCAGCGAGAACGATCTGGGTGGGCTTCAAATATTAAAAGCCTCCAAGGGGAATGGGGAATGGCTTAGAGGGTGAGCAATCTGTGATCTCATGTGACAAGCAGTCTAGAGCCATGGACTCCAGTTCTTTTCTTTATTCTTCTCTGCTGTCCTTAGCCCTCAGGTTGAGGCCCTTCGTGGCAAAGCTGCCTTAGGTTCAGATGTCACATCTGCATGACAACATCTCGGGACCATTTGCCCCAGCAGATTGCCTTTCATTTCTGATTGGCCAACAAGTGGCTGAGGATCATCTTACTTGCACCCTGGTGCTGGGCGCTGACCACCTCCGGAAGCACTAGGCCAAGGGGAGAGGGTGCTGGACACAATCAGGTTCTCCTGGGGAGAGGGGGGAGGGAATGGCTGCTGGAAGGGTTCCACTGGGGACTTCTACAGCAGCTTGTTAGATCTCCCTCCTCCCAGAATTCCCCGAAGTTGGTGGAACAGGAAGAGGACGAGAAGGCATGTTTGTATGTTGTCTCCTTGGAATGTCTCAAAAATCCACAACATCCCGATTTGAGAAATGAGCATCACAGAGCAAGCAAAGCAGCAGGTGGAAGCTGCCAAGCTTGTGAGCAACGAGACAGAATCCACACCCAGGGCTTTCTAATGGCAGGGCCACGCCCTCCACACTCCACCTCGGCCCTCTGCCCTGGGATGGTGCAGAGACAGGGTGTGGTCAAGGGGCCTAGGGTGAGGGTCCTCCAGTACTTCACAGGGAACTCCCCTTCTTTTAGCCTCATTCGTCAAAGAAAGGGCTTAGACGCTACAATCTTTTAAGTTTCCTTCTAGATCAATCTCTCTTTGATTTAATACCCTCTAAAAGAGATTTGGGGCCCCAGAAAAAAAGAAAGAACGCAACCGGCACTTCTGTGGTTGACTCAGCACAGAGGCCTGGACAGGCATCAGGAGGCTGGGCGCCTCCTATTTCAGGCCTCGTGAGTTCATCCTGAGGCCTGTGCCAGTCCCTGCGGTTTCTCATCTCTCCATCCTGGTCTGTATGACAAAATGCTAAAAATACCAGGCTCCCCGCGGGCCCGCCACCCGGCTAACGCCCTCCCTTGAAGCAGCTCATGTTTAAGTCTTAGGTATGCCGCAGATGACAGCCCAGGACAAGCCACCTTTGGAAGCTTTGATTCCCAGGAACCCCGCTTGGGTTGGTCCGTGTGCTCTGGTGGAAGGACCTCGGACACTGTCCACTTCCCAGGCAGGGAACCTGGCGTGTCTGAGCCTCAGTTTCCGGGTCTCCTCATCCCACAAATACGCCCACAGATTGTGTGAGTGGCGAGCCTAACCCTGCTGAGGGTCTGATCCGCGTCAGTTCACGCTCTCCCTGGGCCCATCTCCTGCTGGGTCCCTATAGGAGAGCTTTCTCTCAAGGAAAACCTGGGCCTGTCATCGCTCAGGCCTGTACATTGACCCAGTTTCTCCCAGGCTTTCCTAAATTGCTTTCTGAGACAGTCACGAAGGTGAATTGTTGTGTGCAGCCACTGCGGGGACAAAGGCCGGCAAGTTGGTCGTCCCATTTCAGGTCCGTGTGTCCCATTTCACTGCACTGTCCCGTGCCAGCGCTGCCTGAGTCTTCGAGTGCTCCGTGGCCTCCCACCCCGCCTCTCTTGGGTGGCTTCTGTGAGGCCTCCAGGAAGCAGGAATGAAAAGAAGCCGGGCTTGCTGTGCTCAGGTGAGAGCCGGCGCAGTGAGTTTGAGAACATCTCACTTCTACAAGCAGGAACCCTGCGACCTTGGGACATTGTTTCACCTTCTGGACTCTCAATATATTGGCTTTGAAAAAAATATAAACAACTCCTTTATCTTGTCTGAAGAAAGGAATATGAAAAAAAACTCCACCTCCTTTACACGGAAGATGTGAGGACCAGAGGGGAAAGACACACATACCAATTTTATTTTATTCTTTTTTCTTTTGAGACGGAGTCTTACTCTGTCACCCAGGCTGGAGAGTGCAATGGCACGATCTCAGCTCACTGCAACCTCTGCCTCCCAGGTTCAAGCGATTCTCCTGCCTCAGCCTCTCGAGTAGCTAGGACTACAGGTGCCTGGCACCATGCTCGGTTAATTTTGTTTGTAATTTGAGTACAGATGGGGTTTCACCACGTTGGCCCGGCTGCCCTTGAACTCCTGACGTCAGGTGATCCACCTGCCTTGGCCTCCCAAAGTGCTGGGATTACAGGTGTGAACCACTATGCCCGGCCACACATACCAAATTTGAGAACTCAGTGTTTTGTCCATGACATGCATTTGCCAATGTTCAGAGCACCCAGTGGGTGCCAAGCTGATGCTCGGGGCTGGGGTGGGCAGGGTAGGGGGAACTGCCCTTCGCTGGACTGTGTGGTGCCCTCTTCCCCGGGAAGAGAGACTGGAACCGTGCACTTCCCATCACCGGGCCACGTCCTGTGCTGAGTGGCCTCGTACGCTCAGTGTGGTCAGGGGCTGATGCTACAGGGCCAGGCTCAGGGGCTTGATTCTCTCTGGCCTTGGGCCTGTGCGCTGTTGGCTGCCTCTAGGAAGCTTGTATGGCAGAGACTCCGGCTCCGAAGTTGGACTCCAGTCAATCTGCCCGTGCCTCTCGGGTTCCCCAAGAGCTTTCCATGTAGGAATGCAACTGTTCTCACAGAGCAAAGACCGAAGTGAGGGCCACCACCTTCTTTTCTCCTTTTCTTTTGTGTTTTATGCACATATATTGAAGAGAATAGCTCTAGAAGGTGTCTTGTAGAAACACAACAGCAGTTCCTGCCCCTGCTCCCTATTTCCCTCCTTGAAGTAGCCTCTTTGTTTACTGATTTTTTTTTAAGACAGGGTCTCGCTTTGAACACGGCTGACTGCAGCCTCGACCTTCCAGACTCGAGCGACCCTCCTGCCTCAGTCCCCCAAAGATCTGGGACCACTGGCATGCGCCACTACTTCCAGCTAATTTATTTTTGTATGTTTAGTAGAGATGGTGGTCTTGTCATGTTGCCAAGGCTGGTCTCAAACTCCTGAACTCAAGAGATCTGCCCACCTCCGCCTCCCAAAGTGTTTTTAGCTGATTATCAGGATGGCCTGTCTATCTCTAGAAGACAGGTTTGCATAATTACTTTTTTTTTTTTTTAAGACGGAGTCTCCCTCTTGTCACCCAGGCTGGAGTGTGATGGCGCCATCTTGGCTCACTGCAACCTCTGCCTCCCGGGTTTGAACGATTCTCCTGCCTCAGCCTCATCAAGTAGCTGGGATTACAGGTACCACCACCGTGCCTGGCTAAGTTTTTTTGTAATTTTAGTAAAGATGGGGTTTCACCATGTTGGCGAGGCTGGTCTCAAACTCCTGACCTCAGGTGACCTGCCCACCTCTGCCTCCCAAAGTGTTAGGATTACAGGCATGAGCCACCGTGCCCAGCTGCATAATCACTTTTTAATTTTTCAGTGTGGACCCCATCACTGACTTCTCCTGGAAGGTGGAAATTAAGCTCATTTTCCATGCTCTGCTATCCCTAGACATGTGAATCCTTCAGTCAGGCTGAACCCCTGTTGACTCTTAAGGGATGGTACCACACCATGTCCAGGAGGCCAAATAAGAGACCTGGAGCCAGCGAATGAGACGTAGGGTTTATTATGGCCTTACATACAGGGCAGTTCAGGAGTGGCAGCTGAGCAGGAGAACTGCAACTGTTTGTAAAAAGCGTGCAGTTTATGTAGCATTTCACTTACCATCTTCCACCTAGCAACCTTCATTTAACCCAAAACAAAGGACCTCAATTCCTTGTATGACCTATATTCAAAGGAACGGACCAGGGGTTCAGACGCCCTTTATAGATAAGGAGTGAATTTCCAGGTTGGCCACTCCCGGATTCCTTAGCTCAGAATGCGAAACACACACAGTGTCATTCTCAGGGTGTGCTTGAGTTATTGCTGTCAGGTGCATCTGTGATACACCTTCCTACATTCCTTCATCCCTATGGAATTATGATATAATTTTAGTTAGATTCATAGTCATCGTATATCATTAAGCCATGGAAATACTTTAGATCAGTTAAAAAATATAGTAAAATGTCATACTTTTCCTTTTCTACACAAATTTTTTGTTATCCTTGAAGTTAATAATTGTCTCTTTTTATGGTTTAATTTTCTGTGTATTTATCACCAATTCAACTCCGAACTTTTCACCAGTTGTCTCAAGGTTCTCTCGAGACATTCCAATGTACCAGGCACTGCTGGGTTCATCCTCCTGAAACGGTCAGTCTCTCCAGGCACTTTCCTACCTGCGCCCCGTGTCCAGCGTGCACCTGTCTTCCCAGCGTCTGCCTGTGCCTCGTATAGGGACCACCCTCAGCTGCCTTTCCATGCGGGGCTGCTTGTTTCCTGTGCCCAGTGACTCTTTCTTGGGTTACCCCTCCTTTAAAAGGGGGACATTCTCTAGAGGTTTCCTGAGAAGGGAGTCATTGCAGTTAAGCCTTTTGGGTCCTTGCATGTCTGAACGTGTCCTGTTCTTACCTCTCCCTGATGAATAGGTTGGCTATTTGTAGCATTCTAGATCATAACCAGTATCCCTCGAATTCCGAAGCCATTGCTCTCCTATCTTTTAGCTTCCAGGGTTGCTGTAGGATATCAAGCCCATTCTTGGCTGGGTGTGGTAGCCTGTAATCCCAGTAGTTTGGGAGGCCGAGGCAGGCAGATCACTTGAGGTCAGGAGTTCAAGATCAGTCTGGGCAACATGGCGATACCCCCATCTCTACAAAAAATACAAAAATTAGCTGGGCATGGTGATGTATGCCTATAATCCCAGCTACTCTGGGAGGCTGAGGCACGAAAATCACTTGAACCTCGGAGGTGGAGTTGTAGGGAGCTGAGATAGCGCCACTGCACTCCAGCCTGGATGACAGAGCGAGAATCTGTCTCAAAAAACAGGAAAAGAAAAATAAATAAAGCCCATTCTAGTTCCTATCTTTTGGAATGTGACCTGTTCCCCTCTCTGGAAGGTTGCATGATCTTCTGTCTACCCACGGTATTCTGAAATGTCTCAGAGATGAGCTCTGGTGTGGGTCTGAATGCCCAGTGAGGAAAGGTGCACTCTGTGGCTCATTTCTCTAGAGAAGACATTTCCAGTCTCTTCACTGAGGCGAAGACCCAGCTCCAGACCTCAGGCCCGCTGTGGGGGCAGTGGTTTGAGCATTGAGCATCATATATTCACTTAAACCTGCCATCTGTGGTGAGAGTGTATGTCCTCAACTGTGCATGCATCCCCCAACCCCAAGAACCACTTTTACTCTTCTCCTGAGAATAGACCTCCAATCTTCTTCTGGGAAGAGGAAGGGCAGGTACTCATGAGTGAAGAGGGGACCCTTGGGACCCAACTACTTTTCTGGCTCCTTTGAGTCAATCCTCCTTATTTTAGTAACCCTTTTACTTGAGTGCCAGAGGTTCTTGATCCTGTTGATTTCTTGAGAATTCTGAGTAGTTGATTCTCAATTTTCTCTAGCGTGGGTTTGAGATTTTGCTTTCTGGGGTCTGCTAAGTCTGTTACCATTCTTCCATCTGCTTGCAAACATCAGGGTCTGCTCTCTTGTTATTTCTGTGTGTGCACCTACATGTGTGCATGTGTGCGTGTGCACGTATGTGTGTGCATGTGTGTGTGTGAGTGAATCTGTTTACTATCATTCTGGTGGGCTTTTGGGAGGGAGTGAAATGAGATGTTTTGTCTGCCACCCTCCCCAGCAGCCTGGTTTCAATGTTATGAACAAAGTCCAGAGGCCTCAGAGCACAGAGGTAACGCCATGAACCACTCAGTGGTTTTTCCATCACAGAGAGATGATGAGTGCCTTTTCAGGCTAGGGGAAACAGTTTAGAGAGAGTCTGAGAAGGAAGAAAGTGGGTTGCTATTGTGAGTCCCTGAGAGAAGGGTCTCCAAGGCTGGTGAGGGTTAGAGTGGGAGTAGCACAGACCCCAGGTAGGTTGAGCAGGTGCTCCGCACACTGGCTGGGACTCTGGGAGGAGAGGGCTGTGCAGGGCCTCTGTGCTTCATGGAGACAGGGTGGCATGGTAAAAGCAGCAAGATAAGGGCCCAAGAGATCCCTGCTTGCCCAGGGTCCCACAGCTGAGTGTTCCAGAAGACTGAGGGAGGGGACACCAAGAGGAGAAACTAGAAAACCAAACAGAGTGAGCCCCTCCTTAGGCTGAGGCCAGTGATGATATCAACAGGTGGGGACATACGCTCTCCAGGGCACCAGATGACCCTCAGGAGAAGAGAAAGGGGACCCAGAGTCACGAAGGCATAAAGTTGTCAGAGCTGGGGGACCTGTAAGGAACATCCAGTGTCCCAATTTTATTGATTGATTGATTGATTGATTGAGATGGAGTTTCACTCTTGTTGCCCAGGCTGAAGTGCAGTGGCACGATCTCAGCTCACTGCAACCTCTGCCTTCCAGGTTCAATCTATTCTACTGTCTCAGCCTCCCAAGTAGCTGGTATTACAGGTACCCTCCACCACGCCTAGCTAATTTTTGTATTTTTAGTAGAGAAGGGGTTTTACCATGTTGGCCAGGTTGGTCTTGAACTCCTGACCTCAGGTGATCCACCCACCTCGGCCTCCCAAAGTGCTGGGATTACAACAGGCATGAGCCACTGCACCCAGTCCCAATGTCCCCATTTTATAGAGGGGGTTCTGGGGTTCAGAGAGGGAAAGAGACTTGTCCCAGGACACTTAGTTTTGCGACGTCTCTAAAGAGGGTTGATAGAGTAATGGTTTACTCATCCAGGAATCCTATCCTTGGAGTGACCCAGTTCTGTCTGTCCTGCTCTGTTTGTCTAGATCTTCATCAAAGTTATTTAGCTAAAGCTTTTTTTTCTTTTTTTTTTTTTGCCAGTTGCCCCAAGTATACATCAGTATGGCCATGTGACTATACAAGGAGCTATTCTATAGGGACCTTAGGGGAGGGGAAGGCGTTCACCAGCTGGAGGAGAAAGGACACCTGCAGCAGAAGGCGTTCAAAGGTGTGCACAGAAATAAGGAGCTAATGAACGGTATGTTTAGGGAACATAACTACCTCGGAGACAGGATCTCATATTGTTCAGCATCCCAAGTGACACTGAGTGGCCTGGGGCAGAACCGTGTGTTGTCGAGCTGTATGTGTCATCACGGACCCACCTGGGGGGACTTCTGATCTACACTTCTGCAGAGAACTTTCCCTACAGCCACGGACCAAGGCATCTGAAGAAGGCACATGCCTATTTGTGACTGGCTCCATGGTGACTCATCAGGTCTTAAGTTTTTTTTAAAAAGACTGACTGAGGAGGTTTCCAGACCTACACTTTTCCAGATGGCTCTGTGGGCTTTGGCCTGAGGTTGGGCTGAACCTGCTGGAACATGGGTGATTGGAAAGGTTCACAGAAGAGTGAGAACAACTCCAAACCTCCTTTTACCCACCCCTCCAACATGAAAAAGTAAAAAGACTAGGAGAGGAAACAGAAGCTCTGGCACTTCTCTTTTGGTGAAACCTTATGAAAATAAGTCAATTTCTTGCTTTTGTGCTTCCTTTGGAAAGACTTTTTAGCCTTTGGAGTCTGATGAAGTTAGGTATGAGTTTGGCCTCACTGCTGTCTGGCTAAGAGACCTTGGACAAGTTACTTAACTTTTCTGAGCCTCAGTTGTTGGGAGAATTGAGACAATGTAGGTGAAGTGCCTTCTGGGTCTATACTTGAGGTAGGATAGGGTTTAATATCAGTGTTCCTCTTCATATTCCACTAAGGTAGCTTTCTAACTTTCTTTGACAAGTCAGTTCTCTAGTTCTCTGTTTTCTCACTTGTAATTAGGACATTGGACTAGACATTCTCTAGGTTCCTCTCAGTGCCAGTATGCATGACATTTTTTTCTAAAATAAGGTTTGTGGACCACTTAGAACAGAATAACTTCAAGTGTGTTTAAAAAACAGATTCCTGGGTTCCTCTCCAGACCTGCTGAAACTTGCACTTTCCTTGTGCTTCCTCATGCTTGGCAATCTCTGTTCTGTTTTACATCTTGTCTATCTTGCCCGTCTTTATAACTCAATCTAAAATCTCAGTGCTGGGCTAATGGTAGGGCCTCAATATGTCCTTGATTACAGCTTGCTGCCTAGACTGGGAACTACCTTTGCTGCCATCTTTGTTTCTTTGAGGCTCAGTCCCCTTGTCTTCAATGTGTGTAGCGATTCCCCCAAAATGGAAGACAGCTCAGGTCAGAGAAAAAGCCTGGGAGTCTATGAGGATGAGTGGGAAATAGGGAGTCTGGAAAAGGAGAATTTTGGATCACGGACCCTCAGCGGCCCCTTCCCAGTCTGGAATCCTGAGACTCTAGTTTCCATTGTGAGAACCAATTCCATTGTGCTAGTTTACATCACCTCCTCTGTTTGTCAACTCCCAGCTTCCATTTCCAGTTTATTCCTTTCTCTTCATTACTACCTACATGACAGACTGGTGCTGTGAGATTAGTGTGTTTCATGCACATCCGTTCTTTATTACATCTTGAGATCTACTCTTATTTGTGCTCACATAACCCTAGTCTATTTTCCTGAACTACTGTCTGGAATTCCTCTGCAGGACCATTTCACAATTTATTTATGCCTTCTCCTATTGATGGTTATGTAAATAGTTTCCAGTTCTTCCCTATTACAAACAACACTGTGATCACCCCCTCATACCTGTCCCCTTGTGTACTTAGGTACAAACATTTATCTAAACACCTAGAAGGAGCCTTGCTGGGTTATACTTGCAGTTTCACTAGATACTGCTGAATTGCCCTCCAAAATGGTGGTGTCAGTTTACACTCCCATCCGTTGTATATGGGAAGACCCATTTCCCTCAACCTTTCCAACACTCAATGTTTAGACTTTGTTTTGCGGATCTGATGGGTGACCCTGGTATCTTGTTGTAATTTATCTGTTTCTGATTCCTAATTCTGTTGAGTAAATCCATTTGGGTTTCTTCTACTGTAAATTACCTATTCATATATTTTGCCCATTTGCCTGTTCCTTGTTATTTTATGGGAGTTCTTCAAACATCCTTGATACCAATCCTTTACCTATCATGTTTTGCATATATTTTCCTCCAATCAATACTTACGTTTTAACTTTGTCTATGGTGTCCTTTATCAGTGACTTTTGAACAGGGGAGTTACACAGGGTTGAATTCAGAAAGACCTCTCTTTTAAACCAGAAGTGTATTGATGTGCATATATAGACCCACAGAGCAATAAAATAGAATCAAGTCCAGGAAAAGACTTGTGCATCTATGGGAACTGAGTTTATGATAGAATGGCATCATATATCAGAGAAGAAAGGACATACTATTTGATAAATGGTATTGAAGCAATTAACTATTTATATGAAGTTTTAAATTCTGATGTGGTCAAATTTGATACTTTTTTTAGCCTATAATTTTTGCTTTTGGTGTCTGATTTAAGTATATTTTGTCTATGCCAATGTCATAAATATTGTCTTCAATGGGTGTAGTGATTCCGCCAAAATAGAAGACAGCTTAGGTCAGAGAAAAAGTCCTGTAGTGAAACTACAAGTCTATGCTTGATTCAAATTTTCTTCTAATTATTTTACATTATTTTTGTCACATTTAGGTCTTGAATTTATATTTTGGATATGGTGTGAGGGAAGGATATAATTATACATCACTTCATATAGATAACTAATTTCTTCAATACCACTTATTGAATAGTATGTCCTTTCCTCTCTGATGTATGATACCATTCTGTCATAAACCCAGTTCCCATATATGCATGCGTCTTTTCCTGAACTTGATTCTGTTTTACTGCTCTGTGGGTCTATATATGCACTATCAATATACTTCTGGTTTAAGAGAGTGGTCGTTCTAAATTCAATCCTGTGTAACTCCTCTGTTAAAAAGTTATCAAAGTGTTCAATCAAATGGCCCTTTATCATCTAATCCCTGCCTATTTTTGGCCATCTTCTCTCTCCTGTCTTTCCCCAAGTCCCTGTGGCACTATCAAAATCATTTACCCTAGGCTTCATCTCAGTTGATCTACTTGCTGTCCTTCCAACCCATGCTGAGGTTTTGCTTTCCTGCCTTTGTATATATTGTTCTCTCTGCCTGGAATGTCTTTCCTACTCATTTCTTGTCTGATGAAGTTTACCAAAATGCTTTTTCAATGCCTTCCTCAACCCCCTAGTTGGGGTTCTCCTAGGTGCTCCCCAGCATTTTGCTCATCTCTACCATGGCTCTCCAGATGTTCTACTGACCTAATTTAGGATTCTAGTCAGGCTCCTCCACCAGATAGGCTAGGAGAGCTTCCCAAGGGCAGGAGTGCATCTAATTCATTTCTGTGTCTGCTTTCCCCTTGTCACCCACCCCAGTGGATCTAGCTTGTGTCTGACATGGAGCCAGACAATAATAGCTGAGTTCACTGAATACTGGTTATCTGCCATCTACTCTCCTATTTCATACTTATGGCAACCTTTGAATGTGGTAGAATTCCCACTCTTCAGATGAGAAAATTGAGGCTCAGAGAGGTGACATAGCCTATAAGGGCACAAAACTGGAAGCATCAAAGGTGAGATCCAGACCCGGTCTTTCTGACTTTAGAGCCAATGCTTTTCCACTACAATCTACATTGGGGCTCAGTAAACATTTACTGAGTGAAAGAATAAATACATGCAGAACCCCGCCAACACAGAGCATCCCCGAAGGTGGAGCCAGGGCCCCAGGCACTCGGAGGAGGCAGGCCTCTGGCAGTAGCTAAGCAGATTCCCATCTCAGATGTCGGCCCTGCCTACCCTTCTGTGCCCCCTCCCACCCCCGGGCTGGTGTTTGTGGGACAGTTTCCACTGTGTTGCCTGGGAAACGAGGCATCCTGCCACCACCACTCCCCACCTCCAGGCTGCCAACACCCACCACGCCCGGCTTGGGGGTTTTGGCTGGTTTCCCTTGTGTCCTAGTCAGCTTGAGAAACCCTCGGATGTAATCGCCGCTTTTACAGTGTGGCTTTGCTTACCCGGGTGGGAGGTGCTGCCTGGGGTGAGCTCATCACCTCTGATTCCTCAGTGCCACCCACTGACGTCTCTTGGCACTGAGTTCTTACAACTGGTTCCAGGGGATATTTGGTGGTTGATGGTCACCACCCATGTGTCATGGTCCCTGAGCATCCCCCGCCACCCCACTGCTCCCTATTTTGGCAGTTACTGTCACCCTCTAGGGATGCAGAGATGCAGTTCACCTATCTAGAGTGCGGTAATCAGATGGGGAAGTACAAATGGCAACTGACGCCTAGAGAGCTGGAAACCTTCCCACTTGGCTCCACTCACCTGGACTCTGGGAGACCTCAGCTGCCCAGCAGTGGAGCCTGGGGCAGCAGAGGGGCCAGACCTGGAGCCCAGAAGCCTGGATCTGAGTCTGACTTACCGCTAGGCTTTAGCCTTTGCAGGCTTGGGCAAGCCGAGGAACTTCTCTGGTCTTAATCTCCACCCCCCTGCTGGAGCAGGTGAGGTCAATGAGTAGGGGCATGTAACTTCCTCTTGGTAAACCCTGGGTTCCTGGAGACAGGAGAGGGAGGGTGGTTTCCTGGGGGCATTTGTTGACATTTCTAGAGAAAATCTGAGGCTTTGACAGAATCAGACCTCAGAAATGTGGGCCTGCCTTCCTGTTGTGGGGGATGGTGGCAGGAGAGTGGGGAAGGAGACGAGACCCCAGCTTTCTCTGGCTGTGGCTTGGGTAAGGCCCCCTACTCCCTGCCTGTGCTCCCTGTCTGTCCAGTAGCGGACTCATGCGTGACTCTTTAGGGTACATGGCTATGTATATTCCTAAATCAAATTAAATCCCATTCGCGGCCGGGCATGGTGGCTCACACCTATAATCCCAGCACTTTGGGAGGCCGAGGCGGGCAGATTGTGAGGTCAGGAGATCGAGACCATCCTGGCTAACATGGTGAAACCCCGTCTCTACTAAAAATACAAAAAATTAGCCAGGCGTGGTGGTGGGCACCTGTAGTCCCAGCTACTTGGGAGGCTGAGGCAGGAGAATGGCATGCACTGAGAAGGTGGAGCTTGCAGTGAGCTGAGATCATGACAATGCACTGCAGCCTGGGCAACAGCGCGAGACTCCGTCTAAAAAAAAAAAAAAAAAAAAAAAATCCAATTCCTGCCCCCCACATCCTGTCATTTGGGGTACATGTAGTATCCATTATTCCTGGGTTCTTCCCTTCCCTCTACCCCCTGTAATGTGAAAATCCAAGCTAGTTCCTGCTAAGACATCCACTGCCCCAGCTCTGGCCTCAGGCCCTGAGGAGGACTTGCTGCTTCTGAGCCTGTAGCCTAGGGCCTGGGGGTGATTGATGACCAGAGACCCTGGACCCGGAGCCCAGCCTCCCCTCCTCAGCGTCATTGTCATTAGGCAGGTTGAGGATCTGCCAGTCATATGGCCTGACTGGCTCTTCACCTGCTCCCTAGGCCCCTGAAGCCCTCTCCCCACCTCCTCCTCTAGAAGACATAGCACATGGACTCCCCAGGTCATTCAGGCTGTTAAGGAAACAAAGGTCAGGGAGGAACAAGGCTGTAACACAAACTTCTGCAGCATAGGACAGAGCCTGGCTCTTCTGATGGGGGCGGCAGGTAGGGATAAAGCAAGGGAGAAAACCCCTTTTTCCACTTCCTTACATCTAGAGCCTCATTCCATGAGGACGCCCCATAACCACGGGATGCAGAGAGCAAGAGTTTACTTCCTCCACTTTCTAGCTGAATGAGCTCACCAGCTTCAGCTTCACCAGATGTCAAATGGGGATGATGGTCAGGCCAACAGGCTAACTCAGTGGGGTGCTGATATGGTTTAGCTGTGTCCTCACTCAAATCTCATCTGGAATTGTAGCTCACATAATTTCCACGTGTCGTGGGAAAGACCGGATGGAAGTGATTGAATCGGGGGGGCGGGTCTTTCCTGTGCTGTTCTCGTGATAGTGAATAAGTCTCACAAGATCTGGCGGTTTTCTAAAGAGCAGTTCCTCTGCACACGCCCTCTTGCCTGCTGCAATGTAAGACGTGCCTTTGCTTCTCCTTTGCCTTCTGCCATGATTGTGAGGCCTCCCCAGCCATGTGGAACTGTGAATCCATTAAATCTCTTTCCTTAATAAATTACCCAGTCTCGGGTATGTCTTTATTAGCAGTGTGAGAACAGACTAATACAGGTGCTATTTGGCATTCTGAGTGGGATGATTGTAAAATTGCGTATCTTACCCATTTCAAAATATTTACCATGGGTACTAAATATCAGTAACACCCCCAAGTCACTGTGACAACCAAAACTAAAAAATTAAATGCCTTCACATAGCTCCAAATGCCTCCTAAGGTAAGGGCAGTACCATCGCCAGGTAAAAATCACCTTAAAAATTTTTTTATATTGGCCATGTGTGGTGGCTCATGCCTGTAATCCCAGTACTTTGGGAGGCTGAGGTGGGTGGATCTCAAGGTCAAGAGATTGAGACCATCCTGACCAACATGGTGAAACCCCATCTCAACTAAAAATACAAAAATTAGCTGGGCGTGGTAGCGCATGCCTGTAGTCCCAGCTACTCAGGAGGCTGAGGCAGGAGAATCGCTTGAACCCAGGAGGTGGAGGTTGCAGTGAGCTGAGATTACACCATTACACTCCAGCCTGGGTGACAGAGCAAGACTCCGTCTCAAATGGTTTTTAATGTCCTTTTTGCCTGAGGAAAAAACATGAAATATTGCAACCATAGAGCAATACTTCTGTCCCTTGCATGCACTAATTTATTCGTTAAACCTTTATTAGTGCCCACTGGATGTCAGGCTTGGGGAAAACAGAAAATGCGATACAGCCTCCACTTTGCAAGCTTTGGCCAGGCATGACGCAAGCCCACGGGGGAGCCTCAGCCTGGGTGGTTTCACAGCCACCTCCCATGGAGCCCCTCCACAAGGGCCCTTCAGGGTCTGTCATCCAACCATGTGTTGGTCCTTCCATCACTAGGCCCTCCTGGTCCTGTTCCTTCTCCGTGAGTGAGATGGGCAGCCGTTATTGCAGAGTCTGAGCTTTAAAAGGGTCATTCTGTCTATGATGGGGACAGTCTGGAAGACGGAGGGGAGGGCAGAGTTAGGAGGTGGTGATCCCAGGGAGGAAGTTGGAGGGAGTGGCATGGAGGTGGGGATGAGGTTGAATTCTAGACACCTGCTGAAGGTACAGCCAACAGGGTTACACATCTGTCTTCAAGCTCCCCAGACCTGCAGACAAAGACTCGTTCCCGCCACAAAAGGCAGCACTGATGAGGGCGGGGGCATTGCCAGGTCCTGAGCCTCCAGCTTCCCCATCATGACAGCCCGCTGGGTGGCCAGGGTAACCCCTTTCATTTGGACTTTGATTTATTGCTGCCTGGAGATAACATCTTCTGCTTAAAAAGGAGATTAATTGGAAATGCTCATGTTTAGAGTACAAATCTTTTTTTTTTCTTTTTTGAGACAGAGTCTTGCTCTATCACCTAGGCTGGAGTGCAGTGGCACAATCTCGGCTCACTGCAACCTCCGCCTCCCGGGTTCAAGCAATTCTCCTGTCTCAGCCTCCCGAGTACCTGGGACTACAGGCGCCTGCCACCACACCTGGCTAATTTTTGTATTTTTAGTAGAGACGGGATTTTACCTTGTTGGTCAGGCTGGTCTCGAACTCCTGACCTCAGGTGATCCACCCGCCTTGGCCTCCGAAAGTGCTGGGATTACAAGCATGAACCACTGCACCTGGCCGAGGGCAAATCATTTTATTTAAAGACATTTCAGATGAAAGCCAGCACAGACAACAGTGGTGTTCTTGCCTCAGCTGAGCAGCCTCTGTTCTTGCAAACAGACCTAGTTCCGATTTCTCTGGATGTGTTTGGTTTTGCCTGTGCTGACACTTCCGGCAGGGTCCCCTGTGAATCTTGCAGGGCTGCTCCTGAGCCAGTCACCTCCATTTATACAACAGTTCCATGGAAAACCTCAGAGGAGGCCGCAAATACACACACACACACACACACACACACACACACACACACACACAGTGCAGAATGTTTTCCCTGACTGAATGTGAGCTTATTTCTGTGCGTGTGTGCACTCTTAGAAAAAGCATTTGACTTGATATAACAACATCTGCTTTTGAATTTTGTCATTACCATGACCTTTAATGTCTCTGGCAAGACGTTAAAGTCTCAGAGCCTCAGTTTTTGCAGTTGTCAAGTGGGGCCAGGTGGGCTGCTGTACGCATTAAACTGGAAGAGATCATGCATGTGAGGCCTGGCCCAGATGGCAGCGAGTGAATATCTGGTGTGTTTCTACCTCCTTTGGGAAATTGATCAGCTATTCATCTTTTGGTTTGG
The DNA here is from genome assembly GCF_000951045.1 of Mandrillus leucophaeus. Lineage (NCBI taxonomy): Eukaryota > Metazoa > Chordata > Mammalia > Primates > Cercopithecidae > Mandrillus > Mandrillus leucophaeus. The sequence continues at coordinate 4,276,843 of NW_012107808.1, read as the reverse complement.
GAATACATTTTGGAAAATGCTGGCCTAAATGTATAGGTCATTCCTCCATCATGTATGCATTCAGGACAGGAAGCACTGATCCATCACCTACTGGGTGATTGGTCACGACCTTGGAAGGTCATGACCAACATGACCTTTCCATGTTGAGGAAACAAGAAAGGCAACTGTCTTACTTTTTGGGGCTTCAAGGTGTAGTGGGGGCAGAAGATGAATGACCAGCCTTTGCCCAGCCCCCTCAGTTAGCCTCACACTGCTCCTGTGCAAAGTCCTGAAATGCAAAGCTCATCCACCAGCTTGGCTTACACTCTGCGTGGCTCCCTAGGACCTCACAGTCAAGGCTTTGCTGACCCCAGGCCCTCAGGGCTTTGGCCCCCATTGGCCCTTGAGATCCAAATCCTCCTTGCCCTTCACCCTCCTGCAGAACCATGCCTCTAGGATGCACCCTCTGTGTCCTTGCGTGTAAATCCCCTTGAACTGCCTGTGGGCTCTCTGACCACCCAGCTTGGATTCCTCCTCCCTTCCTGCACAATCTCACCCTTTCCCACGTGTTCCTTAGACCCATCACAGGCCCTGATGTTTGTTAAGGACACATCTCTTGCTGGGAGCCCCTTGAGGGCAGGGCCTATGTTTTGGTTCATTTTGAATCCCCAGGGCCTGGCACAGGTGCTCAATCAGTTCATTTGAATTGTATATTTGCTTTAAGAAACAGCCTTCTTATTTAATTTAATTTAATTTTACTTTATTTTGTTTTATTTATTTTTCTGAGACAGAGTCTCACTCTGTTGCCCAGGCTGGAGTGCAGTGGCCCAATCTTGGCTCACTGCAACCTCCACCTCCCAGGTTCAAGTGATTCTCTTGCCTCAGCTTCCTGAGTAGCTGGGATTACAGGTGCCCACCACCACACCCAGCTAATTTCTGTATTTTTAGTAGAGACGGGGTTTCACCATGTTGGCCAGACTGGTCTCGAACTCCTGACCTCAAGTGATTCGCCCGCCTCGGCCTCCCAGAGTGCTGGAATTACAGGAGCAAGCCACAGCGCCCGGCCCAGGCTGCTTCTTTTAATGCCCCTTATTAGTCAGCAGTTTTGGAAAGAGAAACAACCTCCCACAAACCTGTGACCCCCTCACAGAGCCTGAGGCAGGAGGCAGCCCCTGGGAGGCTGGGATGCTGCTGGGACCCACGGAGCCACAGTGCCTGGTGCGTGCTGAAGCCGAGTGACCCTGTGTGGCTCCTCCTGCCCCCTTCCCTGGCCCCGAGTTTTCCATTTCCATTTCTGTTTTATACATCTTGCTGCCTGGGCCCCTTCTGGCAAGTCATTTCAGAAAGAGGGAGGGGCTTGTTTTTGAGAGTTACCGATACTCCCAGAGGGCTGAGGGAAGAGACTGAGGCAGGTTGAGTGCGATGGGACCGTTTCAAATGCATGGCTCTGCTCATGCCTGTCCACTGCCTGAGAGCCTTCAATATACAATAATGACAATGACATCACCATCGACAACAATAATAAAAACAGTCAATGATTGAGAGCTTCGTGTGTGCTTGGCATAGAAATAAACTCACAGATATGATCTCAAACGCCTACATTGTGAGTTAGAAATTGCTACCCCCACTTTATAGTTGAGGAAATAGGAGGCTTAAAAATGAAGCAGCTTGGCCCAGGTTCCTCAGTGCAGGGGCCATGAGCAAGGCCTCTCAGAACTCTGACTGTGGGAGCGTTGGTGACCAGCAGCCCTGCTGCTGCCCTTGGAAACCCATTTCCATAAGGCTACGCTTCCCCTGGGCTGCTTCTAGTCCATGGCTGGGCCTGGCAGGGACAGGGAGGAAAGGTGGAAGATGCAGGCTTCCTGTGCTGGATGACTTTGGCTGGAGGATCCCTGGCTGTCTTGCTGAGCTCAGAACTGCATTGCTTTGTGAGATCCTTGCACACAAACTTCCTTCCTTCCCTCTTTCTTTCAACCAGGGCAGTGAGGGGCTTAGCACCTGGGCCAGCAGCTGCGGAGGGTGCACTAGGTCCCCCAGCACTGCCGGCCCACCCGCGCCAAGCTCGAGTTCTTGCAGGGCGTCAGCTGCCTACCTGCAGGGCAGGGCTCGGGTCCTGCAGCCCACCATGCCCGAGACCCCCCACCAGTGGGCTCCCACGCGGACCAAGCCTCCCTGACGGGCACCGCCCCCTGCTCTGCGGCCCCTGGTCCCATCGACCACACAAGGACTGAGGAGTGCAGGCACAGGGCGTGGGACTTGTGGGCAGCTCTGCCTGCGGCCCTGGCACAGGATCCACTAGGTGAAGCCAGCTGGGCTCCTAAGTTGGGTGGGGACTTGGAGAACTTTCATGTCTAGCTAGAGGATTGTAAATGCACCAATCAGCACTCTGTGTCTAGCTCAAGGTCTGTAAATGCACCAATCAGTGCTCTGTATCTAGCTAATCTAGTGGGGACTTGGAGAACTTTTCTGTCTAGCACTCTGTGTCTAGCTAAACGATTGTAAACGCACCAATCAGCACTCTATGTCTAGCTCAGGGATTGTAAACGCACCAATCAGCACTCTGTCAAAACAGACCAATCAGCTCTCTGTAAAATGGACTAATCAGCAGGATGTGGGTGGGGTCAGATAAGGTAATAAAAGCAGGCTGCCTGAGCCAGCAGTGGAAACGCACTCGGGTCCTCTTCCACATTGTGGAAGCTTTGTTCTTTCACTCTTTGCGATAAATCTTTGCTGCTCCTTACTCTTTGGGTCCATGCCGTCTTCATGAGCTGTAACACTCATGGCAAGGGTCTGCAGCTTCACTCCTGAAGCCAGCGAGACCACGAACCCATGGGGAGGAACGAACAATTCCAGACGTGTGCTGCCTTTAAGAGCTGTAACACTCACTGCAACAGTCCGCATCTTCATTCTTGAAGTCAGCGAGACTAAGAACCCACCAATTCTGGACACATTTTGGCAACCACGAAGGGCCTATCATCTATTGCCAAGCAGTGAGACTATCGTCAAGTGGTGAGACCACTGCCTATCGCCAAGCGGTGAGTATCAACGGACCCATTTAGCTTGCTATTCTGTCCTATTTTTCTTTAGAATTCGGGGGCTAAATACCAGGCACCTGTCAGCCAGTTAAAAGCGACTAGCACGGCCACCGGACTAAAGACACGGGTGTCAGGCTTTCTGGGAAAGGGCTCTCTAACAACCCCTGACTCTTCGGAGTTGGGAGTGTTGGTTTACCTGGAACCAGCTTCCACTTTTCCTGTACTTCTGGGCTAAACCAAGGGTCAACAGAGAGGAAAGCCAGGAAAGCCATGCAGCTCAGCGGTCCTGACAACAAGTTGGTTGACCCTGCGGCCATGAGCGGAACTCTAAAAAGGCATGTCGCCCAAGGGAGACTCGCCCATCTATCTTATCTATCCTGACCCTTTTCCTCCTGGGTCCTAATGCCTGCCAGACAAACTTCCTCTCACCTCTCTTCTGTGAGACTAGTCCCGCTTCTAAAAACCACCCCCTGTCTCTGGTGCTTTAGTTTCTCCTATAAGAATGACTTCTAGCATAAACTCCAGGACTCTGCTGCCTTCTTTAGGCACCAGGGCTCCCAATCAGAAAGACATAATTTTTGCCTAAAGCCCTGTCATGGGGGGACTATCTGGAATTTTAGGATCGCTCCTCAGTCAAGCAGGCCTAACAAAAGCTATTCCTGAAGCTAGGATGTGAGGAGCCTCAGAAATTGTATCCTTCCTATTCATATAAGTGATGGCAAAAGTTGTCACTCTTCCAACTCTGGAAGATCCCTTCCCTCCCTCAGGGTATGGCCCTCTGCTTCATTTTTGGGGCATAACATCTCTATAGGACGGGGGTAAAGTCCCAATACTAACAGGAGAATGCTTAGGATTCTAACAGGTTTTCGAGAATGCGTCAGTAAAGGCCACTAAATCCGATTTTTCTTGGTCCTCTTTGTGGTCTAGGAGGACAGAAAAGGGTGCAGGTTTTCGAGAATGCATTGGTAAGGGCCACTAAATCCAACATTCCTCAGTCCCCTTTGTGATGTAAGAGGAAAACTAGTGTTTCTGCTGCTGCATCAGTGAGTGCAACTATTATGATCAGCAAGTCCAGGGACTGTTGCAGGTTCTTGGGCAGGGGGAGAAACAAAAACCAAAACTGCGGGTGGTTTTGTCTTTCAGATGGGAAACACTCAGACATCAACAGGCTCACCCTTGAAATGCCTCCTAAGCCATTGGGACCAATTTGACCCACAAACCCTGAAAAAGAGGTGGCTCATTTTTTTCTGCACTATAGCTTGGCCCCAATATTCTCTCTCTGATGGGGAAAAATGGCCACCTGAGGGAAGTACAAATGACAGTACTATCCTGCAGCTTGACCTTTTCTGTAAGAGGGAAGGCAAATGGAGTGAAATACCTTATGTCCAAGCTTTCTTTTCATTGAGGGAGAATACACAACTATGCAAAGCTTGCAATTTACATCCCACAGGAGGACCTCTCCACTTACTCCCATATCCTAGCCTCCCTACAGCTCCCCTTCCTATAAATGATAATCCTCCTCTAATCTCCCCTGCCCAGAAGAAAATAAGCAAGGAAATCTCCAAAGGACCACAAAAACCCCCAGGCTATCGGTTATGCCCCCTTCAAGCTGTAGAGGGAGGGGAATTTGGCCCAATCAGGGTACATGTCCTTTTCTCCCTCTCTGATTTAAAGCAGATCAAGGCAGACCTTGGGAAGTTTTCAGATGATCCTGATAGGTACATAGATGTTCTATAGGGTCTAGAGCAAACCTTCAACCTCGCTTGGAGAGATGTCATGCTACTGTTAGATCAAACCCTGGCCTTTAATGAAAAGAATGTGGCTTTAGCTGCAGCCCAAGAGTTTGGAGATACCTGGTATCTTAGTCAAGTAAATGATAGAATGACAGCTGAAGAAAGGGACAAATTCCCTACCGGTCAGCAAGCCATCCCCAGTATGGATCCCCACTGGGACATTGACTCAGGCCATGGGGACTGGAGTCATAAACATCTATTGACCTGTGTTCTAGAAGGACTAAGGAGAATTAGAAAAAAGCCCATGAATTATTCAATGATGCCCACCATAACTCAGGGAAAGGAAGCAAATCCTTCTGCCTTCCTTGAGCGGCTACGGGAGGCCTTATGAAAATATACTCCCCTGTCACCTGAATCACTTGAGGGTCCATTGATTCTAAAAGATAAGTTTATTACCCAGTCAGTCGCAGATATCAGGAGAAAGCTCCAAAAGCAAGCCCTGGGCCCTGAACAAAATTTGGAGGCATTATTAAACCTGGCAACCTTGGTGTTCTATAATAGGGACCAAGACGAAAAGGTCCAAAAGGAAAAGTGAGATAAGAGGCTGCAGCCTCAGTCATGGCCGTCAGACAAACAAACCTTGGTGGTTCAGAGAGGACAGAAAATGGAGCAGGCCAATCACCTGGTAGGGCTTGTTATCAGTGTGGTTTATTAGGACACTTTAAAAAAGATTGTCCAATGAGAAACAAGCTGCCCCTTGTCCATGTCCACTATGCAGAGGCAATCACTGGAAGGTGCACTGCCCCAGAGGACGAAGGGCCAGGAAATTGACTTCCTCCTGGATACTGGCGCGGCCTTCACAGTGTTAATCTCCTGGATGACTGTCCTGGATGACTGTCCTCAAGGTCCGTTACCATCCGAGGAACCTGGGACAGCCTGTAACCAGGTATGTTTCTCCCACCTCCTCAGTTGTAATTGGGAGACTTTACTCTTTTCACACGCCTTTCTTGTTATGCCTGAAAATCCCACACCTTTATTAGGGAGGGATATATTAGCCAAGGCTGGAGCTATTATCTACATAAATATGGGGAACAAGTTACCCATTTGTTGTCCCCTACTTGAAGAGGGAATCAACCCTGAAGTCTGGGCATTGGAAGGACAATTTGGAAGGGTAAAAAATGCCCGCCCAGTCCAAATAAGGTTAAAAGATCCCACCACTTTTCCTTATCAAAGGCAGTATCCCTCAAGGCCTCAAGCTCATAAAGGATTACAGAATATTGTTAAACATTTAAAAACTCAAGATTTAGCAAGGAAATGCAGCAGTCCTTGCAACACCCCAAATTCTGGGAGTACAAAAACTGAATGGTCAGTGGAGACTAGTGCGAGGTCTTAGACTCATCAATGAGGCAGTAATTCCTCTATATCCAGTTGTACCAAACCCCTACACCCGGCTCTCTCAAATACCAGAGGAAGCAGAATGGTTCACGGTTCTGGACCTCAAGGATGCCTTCTGTATTCCCCTGCACTCTGACTCGCAGTTTTTCTTTGCCTTTGAGGATTCCACAGACCAAATGTCCCAACACATGGACGGTCTTGCCCCAAGGGTTTAGGGATAGCCCTCACCTGTTTGGTCAGGCACTGGCCCAAGATCTAGGCCACTTCTCAAGTTCAGGCACTCTAGTCCTTCAATATGTGGAGGATTTACTTTTAGCTACCAGTTCAGAAGCCTCATGCCAGCAGGCTACTCTAGATCTCTTGAACTTTCTAGCTAATCAAGGGTACAAGGCATCTAGGTCAAAGGCCCAGCTCTGCCTACAGCAGGTCAAATATCTAGGCCTAATCTTAGCCAGAGGGATGAGGGCCCTCAGCAAGGAACGAATGCAGCCTATACTGGCTTATCCTTACCCTAAGACATTGAAACAGTTGTGGGGGTTCCTTGGAATTGCCGACTTTTGCCAACTATGGATCCCCAGATACAACAAGATAGTCAGGCCCCTCTATACTCTAATCAAGGAAACCCAGAGGGCAAATAGTCATCTAGTAGAATGGGAACCAGAGGCAGAAACAGCCTTCAAAACCTTAAAGCAGGCCCTAGTACAAGCTCCAGCCTTAAGCCTTCCGACAGGACAAAACTTCTCTTTATAGTCACAGAGAGAGCAGTGGTAGCTCTTGGAGTCCTTACTCAGACTCGTGGGACAGCCCCACAACCAGTGGCATACCTAAGTAAGGAAATTGATGTAGTAGCAAAAGGCTGACCTCACTGTTTAAGGGTAGTTGCAGCAGTGGCCGTCTTAGCGTCAGAGGCTACCAAGATAATACAAGGAAAGGATCTCACTATCTGGACTACTCATAGTGTAAATGGCATACTAGGTGCCAAAGGAAGTTTATGGCTATCAGACAGCTGCCTACTTAGATACCAGGTGCTACTCCTTGAGGGACCGGTGCTTCAAATATGCACGTGCGTGGCCCTCAACCCTGCCACTTTTCTGCCAGAGGATGGGGAACCAATTGAGCATGACTGCCACCAAATTATAGTCCAGATTTATGCTGCGCAGGATGATCTCTTAGAAGTCCCCTTAGCTAATCCTGAACTTAACCTATATACTGATGGAAGTTCATTTGTGGAGAATGGGATACGAAAGGCAGGTTATGCCATGGTTAGTGATGTAACCATACTTGAAAGTAAGCCTCTTCCCCCAGGCACCAGTGCCCAGTTAGCAGAACTAGTAGCACTTACCCGAACTTTAGAACTGGGAAAGGGAAAAAGAATAAATGTGTATACAGATAGCAAGTACGCTTATCTAATCCTACATGCCCATGCTGCAATATGGAAAGAAAGGGAGTTCCTAACCTCGGGGAACCCCCATTAAATACCACAAGGAAATCATGGAGTTACTGCACACAGTGCAAAAACCGAAGAAGGTGGCAGTCTTACACTGCCAAAGCCATCAAAAAGGGGAAGGAGAAGGGAGAACAGCAGCATAAGCAGCTGGCAGAGGCAGCAAAAAGGAAAGAGAGAAAGAGACAGAAAGAGACAGAGAGCGGAAGAGTCAGAGAGAAAAAGAGGGAGTCAGAGAGAAAGAGAAGAGAGACAACGAAGAAGTCAAAAACAGAGATAGAAATAGTAAAGAAAAAACAGTGTACCCTATTCCTTTAAAGGCCAGGGTAAAGTTCTGTCTACGCAGCCAAGGTATATTCTTATGTGGAACGTCGACCTATATCTGCCTCCCCACTAACTGGACGGGCACCTGCACCTTAGTCTTTCTAAGTCCCAACATTAACATTGCCACAGGAAATCAGACCTTTTCAGTACCCCTCAAAGCTCAAGTCCGTCAGCACAGAGCCATACAACTAATATCCCTACTTATAGGGTTAGGAATGGCCACTGCTACAGGAACCAGAATAGCCGGTTTATCTACTTCATTATCCTACTACCACACACTCTCAAAGGATTTCTCAGTTTGCAAGAAATAACAAAATCTATCCTTACTTTACAATCCCAAATAGACTCTTTAGTAGCAGTGACTCTCCAAACTGTCGAGGCCTAGACCTCCTCACTGCTGAGAAAGGAGGACTCTACACCTTCTTAGGGGAAGAGTGTTGTTTTTATACTAACCAGTAAGGGATAGTACGAGATGCCACCCAGCATTTACAGGAAAAGACTTCTGAAATGAGACACCTTTCAAACCCTTATACCAACCTCTGGAGTTGGGCAACACAGCTTCTCCCCTTTCTAGGTCCTGTGGCAGCCATCTTGCTGTTACTCGCCTTTGGACCCTGTATTTTTAACCTTCTTGTCAAATTTATTTCCTCTGGAATCGAGGCCATCAAGCTACGGATGGTCTTACAAATGGAACCCCAATGAGTTCAACGAACAACTTCTACTGAGGACCCCTGGACCGACCCGCTGGCACTTTTACTGGCCTAGAGAGCTTCCCTCTGGAGGACACTGCAACTGCAGGGCCCCCTCATCGCCCCTATCCAGCAGGAAGTAGCTAGAGTGTCATCGACCAAATTCCCAACAGCAATTGGGATGTCCTGTTTAGAGGGGGGATTGAGAGGTGATAGTGTGCTGGCAGCCCTCGCAGCCCTCGCTCACTCTTGGCACCTCCTCGGCCTCAACACCCACTCTGGCCGTGCTTGAGGAGACCTTCAGCCTGCCACTGCACCGTGGGAGCCCCTCTCTGGGCTGGCCAAGGCCGGAACAGGCTCCCTCTGCTTGCGGGGAGATGTGGAGGGAGAGGTATGGGCAGGAACTGGGGCTGTGCACAGTGTTTGTGGGCCAGCGTGAGTTCCAGGTGGGCATAGGCTTGGTGGGCCCTGCACTCAGAGTGGCCGGCCGGCGCCACTGGGCCTGGGCAGTGAGGGGCTTAGACCTAGGCCAGCAGCTGCAGAGGGTGCACTGTGTCCCCCAGCACTGCCAGCCCACCTGCACCATGCTCGAGTTCACACCAGGCCTCAGCTGCCTCCCCACGGGGCAGGGCTTGGGACCTGCAGCCCACAAAGCCCAAGCCCCCCCACCAGTGGGCTCCTGCGCAGCCCGAGCCTTCCCAATGGGTGCTTCCCCCTGCTCCACAGTGCCCGGTCCCATCGACCACCCAAGGGCTGAGGAGTGCAGGTGCGCAGTGCAGGATTGGCAGGCAGCTCCACCCGCGGCCCTGGCATGGGATCTACTAGACGAAGCTAGCTGGGCTCCTGAGTCGGGTAGGGACTTGGAGAACTTTTATGTCTAGCTAGAGGATTGTAAATGCACCACTCAGCACTCTGTGTCTAGCTCAAGGTTTGTAAATACACCAATCAGTGCTCTGCATCTAGCTAATCTAGTGAGGACTTGGAGAACTTTTCTGTCTAGCACTCTGTGTCTAGCTAAAGGATTGTAAATGCACTGGTCAGTACTCCGTGTCTAGCTCAGGGATTGTAAACACACCAATCAGCAACTTGTGTCTAGCTCAAGGTTTGTAAATACACCAATCAATACTCTGTATCTAGATAATCTAGTGGGGACTTGGAGAACTTTTCTGTCTAGCACTCTGTGTCTAGCTAAACGATTGTAAATGCACCAATCAGCACTCCGTGTCTAGCTCAGGGATTGTAAACGCACCAATCAGCACTCTGTCAAAAGGGACCAATTAGCTCTCTGTAAAATGGACCAATCAGCAGGATGTGGATGGGGTCAGATAAGGGAATAAAAATAGGCTGCCCGAGCCAGCAGTGGAAACCGGCTTGGGTCCCCTTCCACACTGTGGAAGCTTTGTTCTTTCGCTCTTTACAATAAATCTTGCTGCTGCTTACTCTTTGGGTCCACGCCACTTTCATGAGCTGTAACGCTGGTGGCAAAGGTCTGCAGCTTCACTCCTGAAGCCAGCAAGACCATGAACCCACCAGGAGGAACAAACAACTCCAGAGGTGCTGCCTTTAAGAGCTGTAACACTCACTGTGACAGTCCGCGGCTTCATTCTTGAAGTCAGCGAGACCAAGAACCCATCAATTCCGGACACAATAGGATCTGAATGCAAGTGAACCCTGCAACTCCTGGATTGCATGCCCTCAAAGGGACGTGGTGGTGGTGCTCCTTCATGGACTCCGTGAGAAGGCGACACCTTGGGGGTGGCAGAGCAATCAGACAGAAGGAGACTGGGTCCCTGCTAACTTTGCAGTGCAGAGGCGCCATGCCTTCTTAGACTTCTACGTGGGAGAGACAGTCTTGCGTCTTGTTTAAATCGCTGATACTCTGAATATCTGTTACACTTACACAGCCAAACTCAATATCTCAGCTGATTCAGAATTGAATTTTGGCTTGGTTGACAAAGCACTAGATTGTACAGGGCCTCAAAACCCACATCATTGGTAGAAGGAAGGTTAATTGCAGAAGCAGTCCCATTTGGCTCAACTTTATCAGTGACAAAATGATGAGTTGTTTTTCTGTTAAAACAGCCCCAGGTTGCAAGGCAGGTAACCTGAGCATGTCCAGATGAGCTAAGTGTGCCCGACTGATGACCCCAGAGCCGGATGGAATGGAAAACAGATGGAAACTAAGTACTAGAATCCAGGAATGGGGACCAAATGAGGAAGCCAGTGGTGCCCTGTTTTGTTGCAGCACACACTTAAGAGCCAAGAACTTTTTTTTTTTTTTTTGAGACAGAGTCTCACTTTGTTGCTGGAGTGCAGTGGGTCAAGCTTGGCTCACTTCGGCCTCCACCTCCCAGGTTCAAGCGATTATCCTGCCTCAGCCTCCCACGTAGCTGGGATTACAGGCACTTGCCACCATGCCTAGATAATCTTTGTATTTTTAGTAGAGACTGGGTTTCACCATGTTGGCCAGGCTGGTTTCAAACTCTTGACCTCAAGTGATCTGCCTGCCTTGGCCTCCCAAAGTGCTGGGATTACAGACGTGAGCCACTGCATCTGGCCAAGAGCCAAGGACCTGTCATGGCCTCTTTGCATGAACCTATCAGATCATGCTTCTTTGCACTTTCTTGTCTCTTTCACTGTTACTCTCTGCCTATAAAACCCATCCCCAGACCCCAGCTCAGGGAGACAGATTTGGGTGTTGGCTCCTGTCTCCTTATAAGCCAGCTTACAATAAAGCTTTTGCTGTTCTCAAAAGCGAGTGCCATAATATTGGCCTCTGTGTACTTCAGGCAGCAAGCCCATTGCTGGGTAACAGTAGCCCAGAGTGGAGGGAGAACGAGCAGGAGGCAGGGGAGCACAGTGGCCACAAGCACGGTGAACCGTTCTAGTGTGGTGCTTGGCACAGAGGAAGCCCTTAGGAAAGGCAGGGGTTACCCTTATGGCTATTACTACTGTGATTATGGAAGCCAGTCATGCAGGGGTGTAGCAAGATTAGGATTAGCACTGAGTGTGGAGCAATGTCTGCCGTGGTCTGAAAGTGAGGCAAGAGCCTGACCTAGGGCTGAGAAATAGTTTGAATCAGTTGTGGAGCAGCAAGTTGACTAGACAGCAGGGAAAAAATCAACCCCAAGGCAGCAGAGATGCTTTTCTAGCCCCACAGGGGAAGACTTCCGGCCTGCAAGGTAGACACCACCCTGCTCAAGCCTTGAAGGCCCAGGGAAAACGGGAATCAGCCACCATGTTGGGTGGTTTGGGCCACTGCATCAGCACCCCTGAGCCCTGGCACTGCCCGCTATGACTGCAGGAGCAGGGGGATTTCTCAGCCAGAGTGACCCATTTTGGATGCTGGTACCATGGGAGGACTCCAGTGGTCAGCTCTTTCCTTCCCTTGTCCTATGTGTGCCTTGAGGTTGGCAGCTAAGTCACACCTGACCTGCCCCCCATGCAGGAGTCACTGGGAGGACAGGACAAAAGCAGCTCCCCAGCCTGGCACTTGGGGCTGTTCACAACCTGCCGCCCCCAGTCCAGCTCCTGCTTCACCCTCAGCCGGATGCTCCTCCCACCATCACACCAAGCCCCACCCTTGAAACTGTGCTTTTGCCTGGGCCATTCCTTTGAGCCTTTCCCTCTTCTCCCTCTGGCCAGCTCCTATTCATTCTGCAGTGCTCAGTCCAACATCACCCCTGGGAAGCTCAGCTTTCTTGATTGCTCCCTCCTCTCCTGGGACCCCGCTCATAGGTGTCTTTTACTAGACAGAAGGCTCCCGAAGAGCCAGGATTCTCATCTACTTTTTTCTCCATCCCCATCAGGCCGCAAAATGCATGGCACAGGGAAGGGTTTGATAACTTTTTGATGGATGAACAAAGAAGATTCAAGCCACTTGTCAACAAGCCCAAAGTGATTGAAAGTGGAAGCGTTTACCCACA
>NW_012107808.1:4258384-4259243 GCF_000951045.1 Mandrillus leucophaeus | reverse complement strand
GAGGCAGGAGAATCGCTTGAACCTGGGAATTGGAGGTTGCCGTGAGCCAAGATCACACCACTGTCCTCAATCTTGGGTGACAGAGCGAGAGTCCATCTCAAAAAAAAAATAGTAAGTGTAAAAATGCAATAAGCATTCCTACAGACACTTAACCTCATTAATGATTAAAAATTCATGTTAAAATAAAAAGAAAATACAATGCTTTGTCTATGAAACCAAGAGTATAAATATGGTAATATAGGGCCGGGCACAGTGGCTCATGCCTATGATCCCAGCACTTTGGGAGGCCAGAGTCAGTGGATCCTCTGAGCTCAGGAGTTTGAGACCAGCATGGGCAACATAGCGAGACCACCCCCCATCTCTACAAAAATTAAAAATTAGCTGGGCATGGTGATGCACGCCTGTGGTCCCAGCTACTTGGGAGGCTGAGGCAGGAGGATCATTGAGCCCAGGAATTTGAGGCTGCAGTGAGCCATGATCATGTTACTGTACTCCAGCCTGGACAAGACAGTGAGACCTTATCTCTAAAAAAGAAAATACAACAACATATATCAAAAGTCACAAAAGTGCATTTGCCACAGTTTTATTTCTAAGAAAAATCTATGAAATTAGAAAATGCTCAAAGCTTTAGCTACAAGATTGTTCACTCCTAATAGCTCTGTCTGTAATAGTGAATAATTGAATATAACTGACAGAGTTAATAATAGGGCATAAAAACCAAGGCACCTTTTGAGGGATTAAGATCTCCGTAGAGATGTTAGAGAGCGCACAAGCGCACACACACACGCACACACACGCATGCACATGCACGCACACACATGCACGCACACACACGCATGCACGCACACACACGCATGCA
>NW_012107808.1:4251020-4253397 GCF_000951045.1 Mandrillus leucophaeus | reverse complement strand
TTACAATAAAGCTTTTGCTGTTCTCAAAAGCGAGTGCCATAATATTGGCCTCTGTGTACTTCAGGCAGCAAGCCCATTGCTGGGTAACAGTAGCCCAGAGTGGAGGGAGAACGAGCAGGAGGCAGGGGAGCACAGTGGCCACAAGCACGGTGAACCGTTCTAGTGTGGTGCTTGGCACAGAGGAAGCCCTTAGGAAAGGCAGGGGTTACCCTTATGGCTATTACTACTGTGATTATGGAAGCCAGTCATGCAGGGGTGTAGCAAGATTAGGATTAGCACTGAGTGTGGAGCAATGTCTGCCGTGGTCTGAAAGTGAGGCAAGAGCCTGACCTAGGGCTGAGAAATAGTTTGAATCAGTTGTGGAGCAGCAAGTTGACTAGACAGCAGGGAAAAAATCAACCCCAAGGCAGCAGAGATGCTTTTCTAGCCCCACAGGGGAAGACTTCCGGCCTGCAAGGTAGACACCACCCTGCTCAAGCCTTGAAGGCCCAGGGAAAACGGGAATCAGCCACCATGTTGGGTGGTTTGGGCCACTGCATCAGCACCCCTGAGCCCTGGCACTGCCCGCTATGACTGCAGGAGCAGGGGGATTTCTCAGCCAGAGTGACCCATTTTGGATGCTGGTACCATGGGAGGACTCCAGTGGTCAGCTCTTTCCTTCCCTTGTCCTATGTGTGCCTTGAGGTTGGCAGCTAAGTCACACCTGACCTGCCCCCCATGCAGGAGTCACTGGGAGGACAGGACAAAAGCAGCTCCCCAGCCTGGCACTTGGGGCTGTTCACAACCTGCCGCCCCCAGTCCAGCTCCTGCTTCACCCTCAGCCGGATGCTCCTCCCACCATCACACCAAGCCCCACCCTTGAAACTGTGCTTTTGCCTGGGCCATTCCTTTGAGCCTTTCCCTCTTCTCCCTCTGGCCAGCTCCTATTCATTCTGCAGTGCTCAGTCCAACATCACCCCTGGGAAGCTCAGCTTTCTTGATTGCTCCCTCCTCTCCTGGGACCCCGCTCATAGGTGTCTTTTACTAGACAGAAGGCTCCCGAAGAGCCAGGATTCTCATCTACTTTTTTCTCCATCCCCATCAGGCCGCAAAATGCATGGCACAGGGAAGGGTTTGATAACTTTTTGATGGATGAACAAAGAAGATTCAAGCCACTTGTCAACAAGCCCAAAGTGATTGAAAGTGGAAGCGTTTACCCACACACTCACGCAGAAAATGACAGGAAATCATCCAGAGACACTTGTGACAGAGATGAGAACTGTCACTGTTGAGAGGTGCTGCGGAGATGGGTGTCCACGGATGACTGTTGGGAGGCTGACTGCGGGGATGTGGCGCCATTAGCTCAAGAGTGGGCAACTCCCTACCACGCTGGTGGCGCCAGCCAGGACAGGACAAGCCTACTACAGTGGCACGGCGCCCTGATCCCTGACCCCACGTGGGTGTTTTACTTTAGCTAATGCTGCAGAGATAATGCAGACAGGGAAATTGAGGCCCCAGTGCTGAGCAGACCAATCACCTTGTTATAAGCAGTGAGGGTTTCTGGCTCCACTCCTGGGCCCCAAACCACTGTGGGCTCACGAAGAATCTTCCAGAGTTGGAGTCTGAATGTCTGGGTTTGAGTGTAGCCTCCACCCCTTAATGACTTTGCATTGATAATTCCATTCCCTGAGCCTCATTTTACCCATCTATAAAATGGGGAGAAATAGTCTATTTCCTGGTTACTTCACTGAGATGTGTCAAAAAATAATATATGTAATAAAATGCTTTCCTAAGTAAAAAAAGATTTCCTAAGTAAAACACAGATTTTATTTTATATTTTTAGTTAAGGTTTGCAAAATTAGATGACAGACTAGGAAATCCGGACTACAGTGTGTGATCAGGAACATTATGACTTCAAAAGAAAACATATTTCAGAAAAACCTTACATGTGAGGCAGATATGATGAGATCTAATAACTGGTGGGCATTGGTTGAGTGAGTTCTGTCTTACCTTGTGTTTATCTTTTGAAATCCAGGTAAGCTTGGCCAGGAGCTGTGGCTCATGTCAGTAATCACAGCAGTTTGGGAGACTGAGGCAGGAAGATCTCTTGAGCCCAGGAGTTCGAGACCAGCCTGAGCAGCATAGTGAGACGTCATCTCTATAAAAAAATAAAATAAAATAAAATCTAGATAATCTGACCTGGTGACTTAAGAACACACACACACACCACACAACACACACTATGCACAGCACACACACACACACACACAGCCTGGCCAGTCTTCGGCTCCTAGGATAAGTCTCAACACCAGGCTTTGTGATTCCACATGAGCTATTTCAAATTTTACCTTTACCAAACACAGTAGGTAAAATCCTAGTTTCAGGCATAGCTTCTTGG
>NW_012107808.1:4244823-4249417 GCF_000951045.1 Mandrillus leucophaeus | reverse complement strand
GCATGCACACACACATGCATGCACACACACGCATGCACACACACATGCATGCACGCACACGCAGGCACACACACATGCATGCACACACACGCATGCACGCACACACACGCATGCACATGCACGCACACGCATGCACATGCACGCACACACATGCATGCACGCACACACACGCATGCACATGCACACACACACATGCACGCACACACACACATGCACGCACACACACGCATGCACATGCACGCACACACATGCATGCACACACACACATGCTCACACATGCACACACACGTCTAGCAGGATGTTAAAAAAATACGTTAAGTGGGCAGCTGGGTGGTAAGATTATGGGTGGTAAGACTTTTATGGCTTTTTCCCCCTTATCTTTATTTTGTACTTTATCTACAGTGAGCATGTTAAGCATATGTCATGGGAAAGTCTGTAAAGGTGCTCGTGGGTGAGCGCTTCCCGGTGCTGGGGCCTCCGCGATGCCCTCTTCTTCAGTCCTCACTCGAAGCAGGGAGAGCTTGGGTGATGGGAAAGGGGCCTGCGGCTGGCCAGGGGAGCTGGGTGTGAATCAGATGTGCCTGGTTCCAAAGCCCGAGGTCTCGGCACTTGATGTGCGCCAGTGGCTGATGGGAAGTGGTATACATTTGGTACGGGGTGTTCTGTCTGGTTCTCTAGAGAACCAGAACTTCCAGGTATGTCTCTTCCAGGGCTGGAGTGCTTCTGAGTAAGGGGCCTGCAGACTCTCTGGAGTGCTATTTAAACCAGTCTCATTAGGACTCATGGAGCACAGTTCGGCTGTCAAGGGCTCTGCCACATCCTGGGGGCCCAAAGCGGCCCCTCCTCCGAGCTGCTCCGGGGCCTCTGGAAGCCATGGTTTGGTACATGTGAATTTGAGGGGTTGCAGCTCTGACTGGAAGAGCAGGAATCCAGGGCCTTGAGCCTGCCCTGCCTGCGTTCCTTACTGGTTGAGGGACTTTGGGAAAAGCAGGTTGCCTTGCTGAGTCTGTTTCTCCAACCTCCAGATCAGGAGAGTGTTGCCTGTCCCACCTCCTCCAAGGGTTGCTTGAGGAGTATACTAGGGGTGCAAGCAGCAGCAGTACTTGTGGGAAGAATGGAAGTAAAAGTGCATGCACACTTAACCTCTCAGGCTGGTGTGCAAGGTTCTTGTTCTCCTTGAACAAGCACCCTTGACTACAAAGCCAGCGATGTATCTATCTCCCCCACCCTTTCCTGATGTGCACTCTTATGGAGAGAGAATGGGGAATGGCTTACATGTGGGGGTTTTTAGGGGGGGCCAATGACAGGTATCCAAATACATCAGTGTGATATCCTTGGCACAGAACAGGGGGATTTAGTATGGACGAGCTGGCAATTGAACTCCTGAATCATCATTTGTATGTGTGCAGGTGTCCACAGGATGACCGCATGGCTATTTGGTGATGCTCTCCAGCCCAGGGAAGGAGATGAGGGAGACAGCCATGGTTGTGGGAAGATTTCCGTTTGTTACAAACACTGGCATTGTTTGATGATACCCTGTCCTGCGTGCCCCGGCACTGGGTTTAAGCCTAATTTTATTTGGTCACCTACAGTGTTGCAGCATGAAGAAAGAACACAGGCTCTGCCCCTTACCAGGCGCAGGACTTTGAGTTATTTAATGCCTCGGAGACTCAGTTGCTTTCCCTGCCTCTCGGTGGAACTCTGGCCTGGCTCAGAGCCTTTCTGGATTTGAGGGAAATGCATGTTGGATTTGGGGTGCACAGCCCAGAAGACACGGTTTCCTTTAGCACCTTGGGTTTCTGACAGGCTCTGAGGGCACTGAGCTCTGGAATGAGGGCTGCACGAACCAGAGGCCCCCAAGATGTGGAATGTTGGCAGAGCACAGAAGTCACAGCTGATTCGTTATGCATTCACTAAGTCTCTGTCACCAATGTTCTGGGACAAGTATCTTGTGCAGGTGCTGGTAAGTCTTCACTCTACCCCTCACTGACTGTGGAAGGAGGCACAGAGATCACCTCTGTAAACCTGAGTCTCCTTATCATAAAAATGGAAATGCGTGCACTTTGGAAAGCTGAGGTGGGAGGACCGCTTGAACCCAGGAGTTTGAGACCAGCCTGGGTAACATAGTGAAACCCTGTCTCTATACATAAGAAGAAAAAAGCAGAAAAAAATTAGCTGGGCATGATGGCATGTGCCTGTAGTCCCAGCTACTCAGGAGGCTGTGGTAGGAGGATCCCTTGAGCCGAGGTGGTCAAGGCTGTAGTGAGCCATGATCATGCCACTGCACTCCAGCCTGGGTGACGAAACTAGACCCTGTCTCCAAAAAAAAATAAGTGGGAGTGGGGGATGCCTTGACCAGCTCTGGTCTTATCCACCTTGCAGGGCCTTGTGAGGGAGAGAGTGGCTGTCTCGGGCAAGAGAACCTCAGGCAAGACTAGGGCTCTCCTATTTTGGGGCTCCTGTCTTGGAGTAATTTATTCCGTGGCCTCAGTGGCTCATCTGTAAAATGGGGTAATAATCCTGTAATGACAATGGGGTTGCTAGGAGGAGTCCTGAGATAATGTTTGCAAAGTGTCTGCCCCAGCCCAGACCCTCAATCCCATACAACCCTCTGCACCACAGTCCAAGAGACCATCCTCCTCCCACCAGCTTTGTTGAAGACTGTGGGAGGCATTCTAACCTGAAGATGTGTTTTCAGCTAAATCTCCCCTTCTGAGAGAGAGTGTTGCTTTGGCAGGATGGTTCCGTTCGGCACTCTCAGTGGACAAGGCCCTGGATGTTAGTTTCTGGGTGGACACAGAGACAGATAAACCAACCTTGTGCAGCACACAGTTTAAAGAGGAAGATGGGCTGGGCGCGATGACTCACGGCTACAATCCCAGCAATTTGGGAGGCCGAGACGGGTGGATCACCTGAGGTCAGGAGTTCCAGACCAGTCTGGCCAACATGGCGAAACCCTGTCTCTACTAAAAATAGAAACAAATTAGCCAGGCGTGGTGGTGGGTGCCTGTAGTCCCAGCTACTCAGAAGGCTGAGGCAAAAGAATTGCTTGAACCCAGGAGGCGGAGGTTGCAGTGAGCAGAGATCACATCATTGCACTCCAGCCTGGGTGACAGAGCAAGACTCTGCCTCAATTAAAATAAAAAATAAAATAAAATAAAATAAAAATAAAAGAGGGAGATGGACAGACACACAGGACAGAATGACCGAAGGCCCACAAAAGGTACAGAGCAGAGGAAAGGGTTTGAGTGGCCGGGAAAGGGGGATTCAGGGGTTGGATGCTGGGGGCCAGGGAGGCCTTTAATGAATGGAGAAGGTGGGAAAATTATTTCCCAGAAAAATACAGGAAGGCGAAAGGGTCCACGCCCCTCCCCAGCTCCTCTGGGGAGATTGTCTGGAATAGAGGGAGGGTGGCAGTAGGTGGCCCTGGGAAGCAATGTGGGGTCAGGGTCTTGAAGGGACTTGGATGCCACACTGAGGAGCTTATGATTGATGATGATGGAGGAAAACCCCATTGGTGGTTTTGCCAAGCAGAATCCCAAGGGACTCATTGCACCCAGCAGGGTTCTCTGAGGCCCCAGCTGCAGAGGGCAAGGTGGAACCTGACGGCTTCTGTATTAGTCCGTTTTCACACTGCTGATAAAGACGTAAGACTGGGACGAAAAAGAGGTTTAACTGGACTTACAGTTCCACATGGCTGGGGAGGCCTCAGAATTATGGCAGGAGGTGAAAGGCACTTCTCACATGGTGGCAGCAAGAGAAAATGAAAAGAAGCAAAAGGAGCAATCCCTGATAAGGAAAGCCATCAGATCTTGTGAGACTTACTCACTTTCATGAGAACAGTATGGGGGAAACTGCCCTCATGACTCAGTTATCTCCCACCAGGTCCCTCCCACAACACATGGGAATTATGGGAGCTACAATTCAAGATGAGTTTTGGGTGGGCACACAGTCAAACCATATTAGCTTTCCACTGCAGAAGTCAGAGGGAGGGGAAGAGGGAAGCGAGGCCTCCAACTCATCTCTGGCCCTGGACCACTCCTGGGGGTGACCTCGGGGTCAGGGAGCTCCAGCCTTCCTACTCGAGGGGTTTCTAACTTAGGAATCTGACAGTGGCCAAGGCAGAAGAGCTGAGCTCATATCTGTGTGGTTATCCAGGCAGATGCTGCTGTTGGCCCTGTGGACTTGAAAGAGGAAGAATTCTCTCAGAAAAATTTTTCCTGATGTTTTTGGAGAATAGGAACCATTTCTGAATAACTAGGGACTTCCTCACCAAAATCTCCTTGGGCCCCCCTGACATTTTCTTTCATACACTGTCATCCTTCAGAGAGCTAGGGAGGTTTATTATTATTATAGATGCAGTTTCACTCTTGGTGCCCAGGCTGGAGTGCAAGGGCGTGATCTCAGCTCACCGTAACCTCCACCTCCCAGATTCAAGTGATTCTCCTGCCTCAGCCTCCCGAGTAACTTGGATTACAGGCATGCACCACCACACCCAGCTAATTTTGTATTTTTAGTAGAGATGGGGTTTCTCCATGTTGGTCAGGCTGGTCTTGAACTCCTGACCTCAGGTGATCCACCCGCCTTGGCCTCC
>NW_012107808.1:4240788-4243088 GCF_000951045.1 Mandrillus leucophaeus | reverse complement strand
GCCATATAAATTATCTCAGGCCTCTTCCCTTTCCTCACCTTAAAACCCTTCACAACTAGGGTCAATAAACTTTTTCTGGAAAGTTCCAGACAGGAAATCTTTTAGGTTTTATGGCCCACGCAGTCTCTGCTGTGGTGGCACAAAAGCAGTCAGAGACAGTATGTGATCAATGGATGTGGCTGTGTTCCAGTCAAACTTTATTTACAAAAGCAGGTGGGGGTAGGGTTCAGTCTGGGGCATTTGCCGCTGCCTGCTCTCCTGGGGGCAACTGGGTACTCAGCAAGTGATTTGATCTTAGGTCTTCACCTTCCTTCTGTATTTGCTCATGGTTGGCTCATGGCCAAGCACAGGTGTTTTGTTCTTGTTTATCAGAAAGCCACACACACAGAGCCCTGACAACCACAGGCCTGGGGCCTGGCTTCCCTGGGAGCTTGCAGCCCCCTGGCTCACCACGCCCAAAGTATATGGACAAGGCCTGGTGTTACCCTAAAGCTGCCACAGACAGGAGGGCGGCCCACCCCAGCAGGCTGGCTTTCGAGGCACACATGGTTCTGTGCTCCATCGGCCAGGGATTGCCATAGCAACCGGGGTTGCCGCGGCCGCCTCCCGCTCAGTGCTGAAGAGGTGTGCTCCCTTGCAAATGAAGTCCCTAGGGAAAAAAAAAAAAAAGAACCAATGTCTCCAATCTTCAAAGGTGTCATTAGGTCTGGAAGGACCCAGTTCCTTTCAAATCCTTCCATGGCCATTTCGAAGTTACTGTCCTTGTAAGGCAGGGACGTGGAAAGATTTGAAAGAAATAAAATAAGACCAGTAATAATGATGATAAAAGAAATATCCAAATGGTCTGTGGTGTATGTTCAGGATTTGCCGGTCCATGATCTCAATGTATCTTCACCATCTGGAGCATTTCGTCTAAGTCATGAGACTGCCTGACACCTACTGCCTGTCGGGAGCCATTCTAGGCCCCAGGGATTCAATGATGAAGCAGACAGACGTTGTCTCTGCTCTCATGGACTTTACAGTTTAATGCAGGGTTTGCCAGGGAGCCAAGGAAAGAGGAAATAAAATATTACAAACTGCAAGAAGTGCAGTGAAGGGGAGGCACAGGGCATGGAGCACTAAACAAAAATTATGGAAGGTCATTGACTTGGACTAAACTCCTGTATGAGGCCCCAACAAGTCAGACTAAACATCAAAGTGGAGTCACCCAGGCTAAAGTCCCGCCTCACCAAACTGAAACTAAGTTGTTAGCTGACCGCTCAAGAAACCAGCAGAGAGGTGACAGCCAATTTCCCAAACAGGCTGGTTTCAATCTTCCACTCACACGATAATAAAGTTGCCTCTATTTTAATCCCTACACATAAAAAGGTAGCCTGGCTGAAGTTAACAAATAAGTTAATTTGCTATTGTTCTGTCTCCCTGTCCCCGTCTTACAAGGACAGTGGCTTTGAAATAACCAATCTACTTTTTGTCCTCTGTGTCCTTTCTGTCTATAAAGGCAACCTGTGCTCAGCACATCAGAACATGTATTCGTTTCATGGAATCCTGTGTTGCTCAATTCTAGAATCACAAATAAAGCCAATTGAGATCTTTAACTAAATTCATTGTAATTTTGTCTTTTGACAAGAGTAAGAGATTAATGTGTCTTTGGGGTAAACCTAGCTGGGTGGTAGTAGTATGGTGAGGGCTGGCCTCTCAAAGGAGATAATATTTAAACTGAGGGGCCGAAGGGTAGCAGATGAGGTCAGAAGCAAGGGCCAAACCCCAAAGCACCTTCTGGTCATGGTTTCCCCCATACTGTTCTCATGAAAGTGAATAAGTCTCACAAGATCTGATAGTTTTCCTTATCAGGGGTTTCTGCTTTTGCATCTTTGCATTTTCTCTTGCCTCCACCATGTGAGAAGTGCCTTTAGCCTCCTGCGCTGATTCTGAGGCCTCCCCAGCCTAGGTGAGGAGAGCAAAACTCCGTCTCAAAAAAAAAAGGACAAAAATATAAATGAGTGGGGCAAGGATTGGAGGAGCAACGGGAGAAAGGTATTGTTACCCAGAGATGAGTAAGAGGCTGGTGCCCCTGGGCCCATGAGCCCACATGCTTCCATCCTCGTTACACAATTGAGCAACTGAGGCTAAACTTTTCAATAAAAATGAAGGGCCTTGTTTTTATTATATACAGCCAAAAAAAAAAAAAGATTTAGAAAAATGTAACTAAATGGATGAAATACTGAGTAAATGCTAAAAATAATCATAAGAGCCCCTACAAGTCATTAAGAGAAACACTGACAACCAACAGGAAATTAGGT
>NW_012107808.1:4239899-4240738 GCF_000951045.1 Mandrillus leucophaeus | reverse complement strand
GATCTCCTGACCTCGTGATCCGCCTGTCTCGGCCTCCCAAAGTGCTGGGATTACAGGCTTGAGCCACTGCGCCCGGCCTAACCAAGGGCTTTAAGTCCTGAGTGTAATGATGGCTTTTCCACTTACTGGTTGTGTGACCTTGATTGTGTTATTAATAGGGAGGCCAGACCAAATACAGGATGTTCAGTTAAATTTGAATTTCAGGCCAGGTGCAGTGGCTCACGCCTGTAATCCCACAGCACTTTGGGAGGCTGAGGTGGGCGGATCACCTGAGGTCAGGAGTTCGAGACCAGTCTGGGCAATATGGCAACCCCCCCGTCTCAACTAAAAATACAAAAATTAGCCGGGCATGGTGGCAGACACCTGCAATCCCAGCTACTCAGGAGGCTGAGGCAGGAGAATCACTTGAACCCAGGACGTGGAGATTGCAGTGAGCTGAGATTGTGCCACTGCACTCCAGCCTGGGTGACAGAACGAGACTCTGCCTAAAACAAACAAACAAAAATTCGAATTTCAGATAAACAATAAATAGTTTTTAGTATAAGAATGCTGCATGCAATATGTGCTAACTCTGGCAACTGCAGTTATTCTCGTCTGTAAAATGGAGCTGTTGTGAAAAGTAAATGGGATCATGCATTAAAAAGAACTTGCCACAAAGCAGCATCTGATGAATGTTAAAAAAATTAAAAATGGGCTGGGTGCGGTGGCTCACGGCTGTAATCCCAGCACTTTGGGAGGCCGAGGTGGGCGGATCACGAGGTCAGGAGATCGAAACCATCCTGGCTAACACGGTGAAATCCTGTCTCTACTAAAAATACAAAAAGTTAGCCAGGCATGGT
>NW_012107808.1:4230099-4235424 GCF_000951045.1 Mandrillus leucophaeus | reverse complement strand
TTTCGAAGTTACTGTCCTTGTAAGGCAGGGACGTGGAAAGATTTGAAAGAAATAAAATAAGACCAGTAATAATGATGATAAAAGAAATATCCAAATGGTCTGTGGTGTATGTTCAGGATTTGCCGGTCCATGATCTCAATGTATCTTCACCATCTGGAGCATTTCGTCTAAGTCATGAGACTGCCTGACACCTACTGCCTGTCGGGAGCCATTCTAGGCCCCAGGGATTCAATGATGAAGCAGACAGACGTTGTCTCTGCTCTCATGGACTTTACAGTTTAATGCAGGGTTTGCCAGGGAGCCAAGGAAAGAGGAAATAAAATATTACAAACTGCAAGAAGTGCAGTGAAGGGGAGGCACAGGGCATGGAGCACTAAACAAAAATTATGGAAGGTCATTGACTTGGACTAAACTCCTGTATGAGGCCCCAACAAGTCAGACTAAACATCAAAGTGGAGTCACCCAGGCTAAAGTCCCGCCTCACCAAACTGAAACTAAGTTGTTAGCTGACCGCTCAAGAAACCAGCAGAGAGGTGACAGCCAATTTCCCAAACAGGCTGGTTTCAATCTTCCACTCACACGATAATAAAGTTGCCTCTATTTTAATCCCTACACATAAAAAGGTAGCCTGGCTGAAGTTAACAAATAAGTTAATTTGCTATTGTTCTGTCTCCCTGTCCCCGTCTTACAAGGACAGTGGCTTTGAAATAACCAATCTACTTTTTGTCCTCTGTGTCCTTTCTGTCTATAAAGGCAACCTGTGCTCAGCACATCAGAACATGTATTCGTTTCATGGAATCCTGTGTTGCTCAATTCTAGAATCACAAATAAAGCCAATTGAGATCTTTAACTAAATTCATTGTAATTTTGTCTTTTGACAAGAGTAAGAGATTAATGTGTCTTTGGGGTAAACCTAGCTGGGTGGTAGTAGTATGGTGAGGGCTGGCCTCTCAAAGGAGATAATATTTAAACTGAGGGGCCGAAGGGTAGCAGATGAGGTCAGAAGCAAGGGCCAAACCCCAAAGCACCTTCTGGTCATGGTTTCCCCCATACTGTTCTCATGAAAGTGAATAAGTCTCACAAGATCTGATAGTTTTCCTTATCAGGGGTTTCTGCTTTTGCATCTTTGCATTTTCTCTTGCCTCCACCATGTGAGAAGTGCCTTTAGCCTCCTGCGCTGATTCTGAGGCCTCCCCAGCCTAGGTGACGAGAGCAAAACTCCGTCTCAAAAAAAAAAGGACAAAAATATAAATGAGTGGGGCAAGGATTGGAGGAGCAACGGGAGAAAGGTATTGTTACCCAGAGATGAGTAAGAGGCTGGTGCCCCTGGGCCCATGAGCCCACATGCTTCCATCCTCGTTACACAGTTGAGCAACTGAGGCTAAACTTTTCAATAAAAATGAAGGGCCTTGTTTTTATTATATACAGCCAAAAAAAAAAAAAGATTTAGAAAAATGTAACTAAATGGATGAAATACTGAGTAAATGCTAAAAATAATCATAAGAGCCCCTACAAGTCATTAAGAGAAACACTGACAACCAACAGGAAATTAGGTGCGTTATTAACAAATGGTTCTCCCCAAAGGGAACACAGGTGGCTCTGAAATACATGAAAAGATGCTCACTTCACTGATGGTAAGAGGAATGGAGAATAAAAATCCAGCGGCGAATTAGGGTTCTCCCGAGAAACAGAACCTAGAGGGTAGACAGTCATACATTGCACACCAGCATTTCATTCAACCACGGACTGCACACGTGATGGTGCTCCCATAAAATCATAGTCCTTCCACAAAATTAAACACCGCATTGTTACTGTACCTTTTCTATGTTTAGATATGTTTAGATACACAAATACTTACTATTCATTGTGTTCTAACTGCTACAGTATTCAGTGCAATAACATGCTGTACAAGTTTGTAGCCTGGGAGAAACAGGTTCTACCATACAGCCTGGGTGTGTAGCAGGCTATGCCCCGTAGCTGAGTGTAAGCTCTGACATTCACCAAACAACAAAATCGCCGAAGGACCCATTTCTCAGACTGTATCCCTGTTAAATGACATGCGACTGGGTAGATGGATGGATGGATAGATAGATAGAAGAGAAGGGGTTTGTTAGGCGAATGGCCTCGCAGTTATGGAGGCTGAGAAGTCCCGTGACAGGCTGTCTGCAAGCTGGAGACCCCAGGATGCTGGCAGCATAGCTCAGTGCAAGTCCAAAGCCTCAGAACCAGGGAAGCTCTCAGTCTCGGGGTGATGGCCCGGGAACCTGGCTCGAGGAGCCGGGATGCAGAGGGTACTACCGATGTGCAGCACTGTACCTGGCTTTCTTTATTGACTTTTTAATCCACTCCCACTTCTATCTGAAAAAATAGGTGAACTAGAAATCATCTTTCAGTAGTCCTAGTCAAATGCCCAACTAAGTTATAAAACTTTGGGAGTGAAAATTTTTTGGTATAAAAATTAAATGAGATAAAGTATGAACATTTGCTTAGCTTAGATCCTGACATGTGGCAATCATTCGATAAATGGCAGTTGTTAGTACAATACTAACCTATGATTAATGGAAATTCATGTAACAGAAAATTCTGAACTTAAGAAACTAATAAGTCTATTTTGTTCCCCACTTAGAACCCAGGGTCTAGCAGAGGTGTGATGTATAGAAGACGCTTCATCTGTATTTGTTGAAGGAATGAACCCCACCGTAGTCTCCATTCCCATTGTTAAAACCTAACCTTGCCATTACCAGCGACAGCAACCACCACTGAACTCAAATTCCAGCTGACTTCCCAACCACCGAACCCTTGAGTTGCCCAGCAGCCCTGCATGTCCCTAATGCCCTTCAGCTCCTCTGGGTGACTCGGCCTTGCCCCCTCGCATGTCTTTACGCTCGCCCACATCTGCACCTGACGCTCTCCTTCCTCCACGGTGGGGCTGTTCACGCTCCTTCCCAAGGCACAGATTTGTACCAGCCCCTAGTCCCCCTTCCCCGCTTCATCCTGCATTTCCCCCACCAAGTGGATTCTTCCCATTTGCATGTACATGTGCTGTTATTTATTTATTTTTATCTGTAGTCAGAGACCCCAGCCCAGCCCCTTCACTGAACTCCAGGCTCATTTTTCCAACAGTGTCCTCAAGAGCCCCACCTGGGCCTCTAACAGGCATTTCAAACTCACCACGTCTGGAGCTGTACCTCTGAGCTCACCCTGACAAGGTCCTTCCTGTGCTAAGCTCAGGCGAAAAACCTGGAGTCACCTTGAGTTACCTTACCCGCTCACCTCTTGAACGCCCTCCCCTTCATTTCCTGCAGGCACACTGGCAACCTTGCCCTTCCTGGAGCACACGGACGTCCAGACCTCTGCCTGGCTGCCCCTCACCATCTCCACTCAAACCCCAGCTTCTCAGGGCAGCTTTCCCCAGGCACCTCTCAAGCGGAACCTGGGCATGCCTATGCCCCAGCTGTTCCAGTCCTACATCTGCACTCAGTAGCAACACCCTTGCATGTTCACCAAGAGACACGTCTAAGAATGCGTCCAGCAGCACTGCTCATGATACATTTTGAAAACATTTCTAATTTACCTTTGAGTTACTCCAGCACTTCTTCTAAACCTCACGCAGAGCCCCACAGGGGACTAAGGGCTTGTCGGGTGAAAGGCCTGCCCTGCCTCACCGCCTTTCCACTTCACCTTCTCCAGAGCTGGGCGGACTTCCTCATTTGCCCGAGGAAGCGGTGCGGCCAGGGGTTGAGGGCCAAGTTCTGAATCCAGCCTGCTGGAGTTTGAATCCAGCTCTTTCTCTTGCTGTGTGGCCTTGGCCAAGCTGTTTAACTTCTCCGTGCTCGCTTCCTCATCTGTAACGTGGGGATAATAACACCACTCGCCTCCCACGGCTGCTCATGAGGATTAGCCGAGTTCACACCTGTAACTGTTTGGAATGGCGCCTGCTGCAAGGCAGGGCTCAGTAACTGTTGCTCATTATTTCTGTAGCAAGGTCTGCTGGCTTAGTGGAGGCAAATGGGTCTGGGTCAAAGTGCGAGGCTTCCACGTGGAGTTACACAGCTGCATCCAAGTGGCTCAGCCTCTCTGAGCCTCAGTTTCTTCATCTGTAAAGCAGTTAGTGGTACGCGCTTCTCAGTGTTTTCAAGAGGAGTGCCCTATGTTACTAATGCTTGACAAGTTCCTGCTGCGTTTTTCGGTGCCTAGATCCTTGCTCCCTTTTGCTCCCGCCACTGTCCTCATTTGGAAATCCAGCTCCCTATGCCCAGGTATGGCCATCCCTGCAATCCCTTTCCAATGGATTACAGAATGCCAGACTTGGAAGAGATGTTAGACCTGGACTGTCTAGTCTAGGTTGCTCAGTTTACAGATGGGGAGACCGAGGCCTATAGTGGGCAGTGATAGTCCACAGTCACACACCTGACGGTTCTGCTCACTTTATACCTCCTTCTCTGTGACAACTTAGACATGTTCGGCCCCTCAAATGACCTGCTGTCCCCACTTGCCTGGGACCAAAGACATTCCTGGGACCAGGACTTTCCTGTTAACGCTAGGATGGGGTGTTCACTCTGGCCACCTCCAGAAGAAACGTGCTTGGAAATGTCAAATGCTGAAAAAACGTAATGGGCTTTAAGAACAGTGTTTAAGAATCACTGGGTCACGGGTGTGCACATATGCCCGAGCTCATCAAATCGTACACTTTAAATGTGTGCAGTTTATTTGATATCAATTATATCTCAATAAAGCTGTAAATGAAAGAAAAGAAGAAAGAGATCCATCAATTAATTGGCCCTGAGAGATAGCAGTTGGTCATAAAATTGCAGTGGTGAGTATTAGTTGAACATGTGTTATGTGTCAAGCACTTTACATGCATTGCCTCCTCCTCATGGTGGCTGGAAATCTCTCTTTGTTGTGTCAAGAGGGAAACTGGGGCCCAGAGGGGTGAGTGAGTTGTCCAAAGGCCCACAGTCAGTCCTCCAGCAGTGTTTGCTTTATCTTCTATTTATCTCATATGTGTATTGAGAGATCTTCATTTCCTCATCAAGAAATGCAGACAAGGCCAGGCATGGTGGCTCACACCTACAATCCCAGCACTTTGGGAAGCCAAGGTAGATTGGCCCAGGAGTTCAAGACCAGCCTGGGCAATATGGAGAAACCCCATCTCTACTAAAAATACAAAAAATTAGCCAGGTGTTGTGGCGCAGCCTGTAGTCCCAGCTACTCGGGAGGCTGAGATGGGAGGATCCCTTGAGCTTGGGAGGCAGAGGTTCCAGTGAACTGAGATTGTGCCACTGCACTCCAGCCTGGGCGACAGAGCCAGACCTTGTCTCAAAA
>NW_012107808.1:4223601-4230049 GCF_000951045.1 Mandrillus leucophaeus | reverse complement strand
GGTGAACACAAGGAAGTTTATGGCTTAAACTGCTTTATTATGCAACAGCCCATGCCAGAGACCCAGCAAGTGTCCTCCCAGACTCAAGGAAAGGAGCAACTGGAGTTCTTTGCTCAAGCCTGTCTTGGAAGCCACACAGTACAGAGTCTACCAAATCTCCCAGGCTTGGGTTCCCAAGGGAAACGGAGATGGGGCCTCATGGAGCTCAGTTCTGGTGAATCTTTCCTAGTAGGGGGTGTCTGGGTCTCTGGATCACAGAGTTGCAAGATTCAGATTCACCTAACTTGAAATCGGAAAGAGTCCCTAATCCCCCCACTCCCCATTAGCAGATGGGATAAGCTAATGCCCAGAGAGGGGGCATGACTTTCCAAGGTCACACAGCAAGACAGCGGAATCCCAGGTGGGTCTCCTGACTGTGCTCTGACCATTTAGGTTCCCCTGAGCAGCACTGAACGGGATGTCTGCAAGGCAGAGACTTTGGAGAACTTACAGTTTTGGGGTTCCCTAAGCTGGCTGCAGAATCACCTGAGAATCTTTGAAGAGATACCCATGTCTGGACCCCACCCCAGACCAGATAAATCAAAACCTCTGGGGGTGAGACCTGACATAGACATCCTTCTAAAGCTCCTCAAGTAATTCTAATGCGCGGCTGGCACTGAGCACCCCTGCTCTAGACAAACTAAGCGTGAGCCCCAAAGATGGGAAATGCCAGGCTGTAGTGAGAGCTCTGAAGACCAGAGAGGAGCTCACCCCTGGTCTTCAACCCCACCTTCAGGGATTTTTTTTTGAGACAGGGTCTCATTCTGTCGCCCAGGCTGGAGTGCAGTGGCATGGTATCGGCTCTCTGCAACCTCTGTCTCCTGTGTTCAAGTGATTCTCTTGCCTCAGCCTCCTAAGTAGCTGGGATTATAGGCCCCCCCAACCATGCCCCGCTAATTTCTGTATTTTTAGTAGAGACGGGGTTTCGCCATGTTGGGCAAGCTGGTCTCGAACTCCTGACCTTGTGATCCACCCACCTCGGCCTCCCAAAGTGCTGGGATTACAGGCATGAGTCACTGCGTCTGTCCCAGGGCTCTTTCCAATCCAATACGCTGCTGCCTTCTACAAAGAGTCTGATGTTTGATCCCCATCAGAGCAGCGCCAAATCTGGCCGGGGAGGACGTTGTGCTCAGATGTGTTTGGAGCAGAGAGTCCCAGTGAGGGAGGCAGACTCCAGGTCAAGTCCCGAGCAAGTTGAGAATTCTAGTGTCACCATAGCTGAGTTCACTAATTTCCAGACTTGGAGAGACATAGCCACCCCACTATCCCCTAAGTCATTCTGTCCACCCTCCCAGTGGCAAGGCCTCTACGGTCTCTGTCATTCCAGCCGACCTGCAGTGTTTATTGCTAGTGCTAATTCACAGATGAACTGAATGAGGCCTCAGGGAGGTTAAGCAACTTGTCCATGGTCACAGGCCGATAAACAGACCTTGGCCAATAATTTGAACCCAGTTCAGCATAAAACCAAAGAACATGTTCTTGTTCCAGTCTTTTGCCAACTCCGTTTGGGTCTTTCCTGGATAGGCTCACATTAGCCATTTGGTCATCATGCACCCTGGTGTCTTTCTAGCCCCAAGTGCTCCTTTCCTTGAGTCTGGGAGGACACTGCCTCGGTGTCTGGCAATGGGCTGTTTCCTCCTGCTCCTCCTTGCCCAGAAACCACTGGCCGGACTATGGACCAGGGGCACACACAGCGTCTGTCAGGGTCTGAGACTGAACCTGAGGCTTGAGACCCATTAAGAACCAGCTCTGGCTCCAAAAATCTGCCTGTTGATCTCTGCAAAGAGCTGGTATAGCTGGAAGAGAAACAATTAAATCAGAGCCAAGATTCTGTGAGGCTTATGTTGCAGCAAAGCCTGTCATCTGAAGCCTGGACTTTCTTTTTCATCTTCATTTAAAAGGAGGGTGTTTATGCAAATTTGTCATGAAGGTTTAGCAATCTTGGCTTGTCCTGGTGCCAAGCTCTGCTTCCTAATTGGATCAGGGGTAATTGTTAATGCTTACAACCAATGTTCCTCTTAAAATTGCATGCTTTGTAAGAGTGGCTCTTGAAAACATATAATTCTGATGTCGTGAAACCATTGCATCAATGCAGAGTTTTGAAAACATGGAAAAGTTCACCAGGAAACTGAGGGGGTTGTTATTCTTACTTGTGACAGTCTTGGATGTCACTGGTTGTGATGCTGTCTGGACATCATGGAGAAGGAGACACAGGCACTTGTGGGTTGATGTCTCAATCATACAGGAAGATCGGTAATTCTGGGATGGGACACAAAGAAGAAAGAGAATCAGATTAGGAGGCCTGGCCATGCTGTGCCCCAGGCTGCTCAGCTGTCTGAGGCAAATCTTTGCAGCCTCAGTTTCCTCACCTGTGAAATGAAAGGGTTGGGCTAGATGCCCCCAAGTGACTTTGAGTCACTGAGAAACTTCACTTCTCTGGGCTTCACTTTTCCCATATGGCAGTCAAAGGTATTGACCTGGATGACTCAGAAAGAGCCTGGCCCTAAAATTCCATCACCTCTGAAATGTTCTAGTATTGCTGAATGATTCCCAACCTGCAAGAGGTGTTGCTGGGCATCCCCCTTCATCGTCTTCTTCCCTTCTTCCCAGCAAAGTTAGTGGAATATTTCCTTGACTGCACGTAGCTTGATCTTTCCAGTGCTGGTAATACAGGTGGATTTAAGGAAATTTCATTTTCTCCTTTCAGAGTCACAGTTTAGCCTTTTTTAAAATCCATTATAAATGTATCGATGGATGATGGGGGAGAATGAAAGGTGCAGAGCAAGCTTAGAGTCACATTCTTCCTTCTTTATTTTGAGACAGAGTCTCGCTCTGTCTCCCAGGCTGGAGTGCGGTGGTGCGATCTCAGCTCACTGCAACCTCTGCCTCCTGGATTCAAGCAATTATCCTGCCTCAGCCTTCCAGGTCACTGGGACTACAGGTGCACACCACCACACCCGGCTAATTTTTGTACTTTTAGTAGAGATGGGGTTTCACCATGTTGACCAGGGTGGTCTTGAACTCCTGAGCTCAGGTGATCCTCCGTCCTTGGCCTCTCAAAGTGCTGGGATTACAGGTGTGAGCCATGGTGCCCAGCTGAAACCCCCATTTATTTCTAAAGGGAAACATGGGAGTCTAGATGCCAGAATGCACACAAATCCTAGATTGAATTGGGGGAAAAACCTTGAAAAAGCAAGGCCGAATTGGCAGAAAGGTGGAAAATGTCACTGGAGGCCAGAAAGTCAAGAAAACAGAAATCCAGAGAGAAAAGTGGTCACTGAGGCTGGGGTTTGCCAGGACAGACACTGAGTCACATAGGTGGGATCCCAGCGACTCGTTCGAGGTGGAAGGTCACACTGGAGACCCACCCCCAACATAAAGCCACCACCACCACTTCCAAGAAAGGTGTTTGGGATTCTTGCCTGCCTGTGCCTGGACTCTGGCTTTAGGGGAAAAAAAGAAAAATTGTCCACTGAAAATGTGTAGCATAAGCCCCAAATCTTACTCAGGTTTAGGGCCAGAATTCTAGCAACCTACTGCCACTTTTTTTTTTGTTTTTCCTTCTAGCTGCCTTTTAAACAAAAATCCTGTTGCTGATTTAAATAAATGTTTGGCTTTGGGTCTTTCAGGCCACACAGATAGCATGAATTCCAATGCCTGGCAGGAGCAAACAGGAATCCTATCTGAGGGAAAAGCACTTAAAGCCAGGCCTCAGTGGATTTCCACAGATAAAATTCTAAGGAACATGAGCTGTCAACTAAAAATCACAAGACACATGCCAAACAAGTAAGCAGAAAAATCAATTCCAGAACCAGACCCTTAAGACTGCACATATTGGAAATATCAGACCTGGAATACAAAACAGGTAGGGTTGAGGTTTTGTTTTGTTTTGTTTTGTTTTGTTTTTTTTTTTTGAGAGAGAGAGAGGGTCTTGCTCTGTCACTCAGGCTGGTCTTGAACTCCTGACCCCAGGTGATCCACCCACTTCAGCCTCCCAAAGTGCTGGGATTACAGGCATGAGCCACTGTGCCTAGCTGATTAATTTTAGATTCTATTTCAGAAACTATGCATATCAAGATATCTAGATAAGTACAAAAGGGGTAATAATTGGTGTGTAAACTTCCAAACCAGAAGGGGGAAAAAATGGAATAAGAAAATCAATCAATACAATACAAAAGAGTAAGACAGCGAAAAAAAAAAACAACAGAAAAAGTGGGATGATTAGAAAGCACAAAATAAGATGGTAGGAATGATTCAAATATGTCAATCATTCCCCAATAAATGTAAACAGACTAAATTATCTGGATAAAAGACAAAGATCATTGGAATGGCTGAAAAAGGTGGTTAGAAGAGATTTATTAATAACATAAGAAGAGAGGAAAGTCAAAAGTAAAAGGATGTTTAAAGATGTAAGTAAAATACTAACCAAAAGAAATGATATGAATATTTATTTAAAAATGAGAAAACAGACAATATGACCTCTATCACTATTTCTATTTTGAATTTCATGGAGTCTTAGTATAATAAAAATATTAAAATAAAACTTGTAAACACTAGAAAGAAAAAAATTGCCATTATTCACATATTACATAATTGTCTTCAAAGAAAATTCAAAATATACTACAAACCTACTCACATGGTAAAAATTTAAATGAGTATTGAGTGAAAATTAACTTCCCTGTTATCCCGGTCACCAGCTCTCCTTCCCAGCAGCAACTACTGTTACTGATTTTCTAGAGTACCCTTTCAAAGATATTCTATCTACCTATCTTCAGACTTAATGATTTTACTCCAAGACCCCCTGTGTGATTCTTTTACAATCACACCCCCAGCAGCATTCTCAAAGGGCTTGTCTCCCATATTGTGTGTCTGGGGGAGCTGCATTCAATGTGTCGGCAAGGTTTCACTGAGCACCCACTATGTACCAGGTACTGTGCTGGGGACTAAAAGATGAAGAAAACATTATCCTTCCCTGAAGATTCTCAGGATCTAGTGAGGAGACACAGGGAACCAACTAAGCCTCATATGGCAGATCAAATGATAGATGTCAGATGTCATAATGGAGGTAGACAGAGGTAAAGAAAGCCTGGGGAAGCCCAGAGGAGAGAGGAATGGACTTGGCATCAAAACAGGACTACAGAGGAGGAACTTGAAGAACAAGTAGGGTTTTCAGGTGTAAAGAAGGTGGGGAAAAGCACTCTAAGCTAAAGGAATAACGTGATGAAGTGCAGAGACACAGAAGAGCTTAGTGTGTTTGCCAAAGCGGGGAAGTGGTCTGATGGGGCTTTGTGGTTTGGGGCAGGGTGGTGCTGGAATGGAGAGGCCAAAACGAGTCAGATGGTGAAGAACCTCAAATGCTAGGCCAAGGGTTTATGACTCAGGCACAGGCACAGGGGAGAGAAGAGAGGGGTGATGTGAGCAGGTCCATGTTTCCGGAAGCTTACTCAGCCTTGTTTAGGGGCCCCATGTCCCTGTCCATTCCCTCTTCCTAGGCCTCCCCTCCACCAAGGTGGTCTTTGTTTTCTGGGTGCACTGGCAAGTAGTGTGGGATGGATTTGCTCTAATACTGAGCAGTTCCCTGCAATTTCAGAAACACCTATCATCAAGCTTGAGGGGCAAAACTGCAGGAGGAGTTTAGGGGAAGAAGCCTGACCCCTATATAGGGGATGTTGTATCATAATTTTATCCCACATGACTGTCATATTTCAAGGCCTTGGGCAAATGGCACCTCTTCCAAGAAACTACAATGTCACTATTATCTTTTCTGGAGAAACTTTCTTTACCTTCCTTATGCTCATCTAGCACGTCCCCTACTGACTTTATTGGAACACTTGCTGGGCCAGCCCTTGTATGAATTTAGTTGGATTATATGAATCCATCAAGTAACTGCAGAGGTCCACCCATGCCAGGACCTGAACCCAGCTCTGAGGATGTAGAAATGAAAACATTGAGTCCTTGTCTTCAAGGAAAGAAGCTCACCCCAGAGATCACCTGGGGATTTCTATCTGCATAGTAAAACAACATTTGTTCCTGTGCAGCTCTGCCTCTCACCTTCCTGTAACTTGTCCCATCTAGCACTGAAAGAGAATCAATTACCAACCATTGTCTGAGCATCGGGCCTAGTCATTTCCCCACACCCCTCTCTGTTATGAAGAGGGCATTAAGCCTCAACCATCTGGTCCCTCTTCGAGTTCATGTTTTGTAAACACTGTTGCACATGTGTGCACATAATACCTTTGTTAAGATTTTCTCTTGTTAACCTGTTTTTTGTCATAGGGGTGTTGGCTGTGACCCTTTATGATGGGGAGAAAGGGGATCACCCCTTTCTGTCCCTACATTTTCAAGGTTTATTTACATTCTAGCATGTGTCAGAATTCCATGCCTTTTTATGGCTGAATAATATTCCATC
>NW_012107808.1:4219222-4221162 GCF_000951045.1 Mandrillus leucophaeus | reverse complement strand
CCCCCAGTACCTCCCACTCCCTCTAGTACGCCCCACACCCCCTAGTCCCCCCCAGTCACTTTGGAATGCCTTCTCCTGCTTTCTGCTTATTCCCCTCCTGCAGGAGCTGCCCTTGGGGGTGTGGTGCACGAGTGCAGTGATGTCCACTGGAGAAGTTCCTTGGGACATTTGCATTAGTGCCATCTCTGTGCACATACAGTGGCGCACACAGTCGTTCAGCCCAGAAACTTGTGAACACACAGCTACTACTGACCAAGCACCTATTCCATGCAGACTTTAAGAGGATACTTTGAGATATAAATAAGAGAAAAAGCTCAAAATGGCTTGTAATAGTCATAGCTCACCCTTACATAATACTTACAACATGCCAGATGCGATTTGAATACTTTCTACACATTAACCCCTTCAATCCTCACGATGATCTCATAAGCCAGATACAGTTATTATCACCATCCCCATTTCACAGATGAGGAAACTGAGAAGAGAGAGAAAATAAACAAGCCAAAAGTCCTTGGTGGTAGTGGTGGTGGATTGGGCCGTCAAGCTCCATAGTCTTTGCCCCTGGCCCCCACTATCCCATGTCTCTGACCTTGGGACTGCTTTCTCTCACTTAATGAGATGTCTCAAGGTGGGGACATCCCATGGGAAATTAATTCAACCGCTCAAGGCTGTCACCAAGGGCTTGGCTTCTTTTCATCTCGACACTCTGCCGCCGTTAGCCTCTTGGCTTTTATGTTGGTTATTATCCCTTTACGTCACAATATGGCTGCAGCAGTTCTAAGTATCATGTTCTCACCCAGCCACACCCAAAGGTCAGAAAGAGAGAAAGCCCCTTCTTTATGGCTCTTTTTTTAAGAGTAAGGGAAACTTTCCCCAAATTCACCCAGAGATTTCCCCTCGTGTCCTGTTAGTCAGAATGAAGTTACACGCCTGTTCATAAACAAATCACCGGGTCACCCTGACTGACTTAGACCAATCAAGACACTCTACTAGGCTCCCAGGGAGTCCTGCTTCTCCTGAAGCGTGTGGCTGCCTGAAACCCTGAATAAAACAGGCGTCTGGCTTGCTGGTGAAGGAGAGGAACTGGAAGGGTTGCAGGCCTGTCACACACCATCGCTATTTCTGGCTGTCACATCAGCCTTGTGAGATCAGGACTTTTATCGTTTTATAAATAAGGAAACCAAGAATCAGAGACAACGAGGTGCTTGGCCAAGGTCAGCGGCTGGTGAGTGAGAGAGTCCGCATGCTCAGCCCATCCCCAGGAGTCTGGCAAGGCTGGAAATTGGTCTTTCTTTTCCCATCCTAGACTGATTGCGTTGGAAAGATTCATGCTCTGTCAGCTGGCTCTTGCTGTCCCTTCCTGACGGCTGTGACTCTGAGAACAGTTTAATTTCAGAAACCCTCACGGGGTGGCTCCTCTCCCTGCCAGGCATCAGGAGGCCCCAGAGGAGCAGCAGAGACAAGACTCGCTGTCCAGACTCCCTTCTGGAGGGACTGCGGTCAGGGAGCCCAGGCTGACCCTCGTGTTCTCATGCCTCGGACCTGCTGATAAGACGGAAGTCTGTGCTGGGTTCCTATCCACAAAGCCCTTGCGGGGAGTGGGGCCCACGCGCTGCTTCTGCAGACCCAGCTCGTCCTGTTTCCGGTGTCTTTTTCTTTTTTTTGAGACGGAGTCTCGCTCTGTTGCGATCCGACCCCCTCAGCCTCCGGAGGTGCTGGGATTACAGGCGTGAGCTACCGCGCCCGGCCCTGTTTCTGGTTTCTAATTCTCTTAGGACGTCATTGCCTTTGATCTTCTGAGCCCCCGGAAGGGCTCATCCCTCTCACATCTGCCTTCCTCCTAGAGGTGCGGCGCCTGCCCTTCCGCCGCGCAAGAGAGGGGAGTGACTGGGCGCCCAAGTCCTGTTGCCCGTCCCCTCTCCCTTGCCTGTGCTCAGAGC
>NW_012107808.1:4216418-4218446 GCF_000951045.1 Mandrillus leucophaeus | reverse complement strand
CATCCACCCATCCATCCATCCATTCACCCACCCACCCATTCACCCATCCACCCATCTATCCATCCACCCACCTGTCACATAGCATAGCAAATACAACAAAGACTCACGTATGGTTCCTGCCCCTACACCCTCAACACTCACATCCTGGTGGGGGACTCCTACAACCAACGAATGCAGAAGGTTTTAGCTCCCTGATGGGCATTTGTATTTGAAGTTGGGGGTGGGGAGCTGCACAAATGTGCACAACTTAATAGAGGTCTCTGGCATTGTGCCAAAGTGAAGCTGAGAAGGAGTTAAATTTTTGTCGTTTTGGTTGTTCAGCCTCTGTAGAGAGTCTCAAAAATTCTCGATGCCAACTATATTTCAAGTTGTCATGGCAAGCTATTGGGAAAAGTTTTCAGTTAGCAATAATCACGCCTCAGGCAAACCTCATTGGCTATGGTACCGCCACTGCAGAAAGCTGAGGAGTTACTTTTAAGCAAGGGCGCTGCCTTCCCAGCATGTCTTAAATTTCTCCAGGGTGAGTCAGATCACCCCTGTTCTTGGGGACCTCTTACACTGGCTTCTGGTCACCAGGTCTAGGGGAGGTTAGTGACCTTAGCCCTGGAAGGGGAGCCTCAAAGTCACTGGTGAGCCTCAAAAGAGGCTGGCAGGGCTGCCTGCCCAGACCCATCTGCTACAGTTACAATGGGGAGTGTCCTTGGGTAATGAACTGCTATGTAGAGCTCATGATTAAGCACTAATTAATTATTAATGCACTGTGTCATAATTTTGCCTGGCCCTTTCTATGCCAAAGAATTGTATCCCGCAGTTCCATTTCTGATCCCACATTTTCTGATTTGTGGCCATGGTGGCCCCTTTTCAAGCTCACCTGTCTCTGCAGTGGCCGGATGGAGCATTGATGGTACCTGCGCCACGAGGTCATTGTCCACTGGTAGTAGGTGGCATGGATGATGACTCGTGGGTGTAACGTGTGTAAACAACAACAGATACACCAGCTGGGGTCAGCCACACCTGGAATTCTGGCTGT
This sequence comes from Mandrillus leucophaeus, assembly GCF_000951045.1. Lineage (NCBI taxonomy): Eukaryota > Metazoa > Chordata > Mammalia > Primates > Cercopithecidae > Mandrillus > Mandrillus leucophaeus. The sequence goes on along the minus strand of NW_012107808.1, from coordinate 4,217,416 downwards.
AATGCTGCTGTGGTTTGGATATTTGTCTCCTGAAACCTCATGTTGAAATTTGATCCCGGATGTTGGAGGTGGGGGCTTATGGGAGGTGTTTGCATCATGGGGACAAATCCCTCATGAAGGTCTTGGTACTGTCCTTGTCCTTGTTATAATGAGTAGGTTCTCACTCTATTAGTTCCCTCAAAAGCTGGTTGTTTAAAGAGCCTGGCATATCCCCCTCCTCTCTCTGGCTTTCCCTCTCCGCATGTGATCCTTACACATATACTGGCTTCCCTTTGCCTTCTGCTGTGAGTGGAAGCAGCCTGAAGCCCTCACCAGAGGCAGATGCTGGCACCGTGCTTGTTGTACAGTCTGCAGAACCATGAGCCAAAGAAACCTCTTTTGTTTGTAAGTTACCCAGTCTCAGGTATATCCTTTATGGCAATGCAAATGGACTAAGGCAAATGTACTCACCTTGGTGTTACCTCAACCATGTTACTTAACCCTTTGAGCCCTTCTCATCCATACAGGAAGGAGAAGAGTAGCACCTGCCTCACATGTTTTACCAGAAAGAGGACCTCAGGCTCCAGTGACGGATTGGGACATGTCTTATCCTGAGGTTTCCTTTGCTGTACTTCACTTGGGGCCATCTCAGGAACCTCCGAGACACCACTTGGAGGAGGCACTCAGCTCTGCCTCTGGCCTGCACCTGTCCTTGGTTTATGGGTGGGGTCAGTTGTTGGGACTATTTTAGTTACAGGTTCCAGAAATCCATCTTCAAGCTGCAAAGGAGAATTCTTGTAAGGATTTGGGGGTATCTCCCAGAATCTGAGGGTGAGAACTGAGCTGGTTTTCAGGAGCGATGGGAACTCGTGGTTCGGCTCCACCTGTGTCTCGTCCTGGCTCCTCTTTGTGAATAATGCATTTTTCTTTTCCTGGAGATGAGATTTTCCTCCTTCTCTGTCTATGTGGCATGACATGTAGTCACAAATGCTCCCAAAATTTAGCTTCTCGTAATCCCA
>NW_012107808.1:4211684-4215778 GCF_000951045.1 Mandrillus leucophaeus | reverse complement strand
CCACCACCTGCCTGGGGCTGCTTACTGAGAGGACACAGTTTCCTGGAGTGTCATCATTCCCCCATGATGGCTTCCAAGAGGCTGAGTGAGCATGCACTTAGGGCACCAGCAAGGCCAGCAACAACACTGAAAACGTTTTTTTTTCCTGGTAAAAATTGTTTGGGTTTTTTTTAGATGGAGTTCTGTCACCCAGACTGGAGTGTATTTGCTAGATCCCGGCTCACTGCATCCTCTGCCTCCTGGGTTCAAGGGATTGTCCTGTCTCAGCCTCCCAAGTAGCTGGGACTACAGGTTCACACCACCACGCCCAGCTATTTTTTCTATTTTCAGTAGAGACATGGTTTTGCCATGTTGCCCCAGCTAGTCTCAAACTCCTGGCCTCAAATGATCCTCCTGCCTCGGCCTCCCAAATGCTGAGATTACAGGCATGAACCACCGCACCCAGCCAAAAATTGTTTTTAAAAATCAAAGTCATCATAAGAAAAAAATTAGAAGCCTTCTGGACTTTTCTTACGCTTCTTATAAAGTTGATGATTGTTTTTATCTTGAATGATATTATTGGGTGCATTGGATTGCAGAGTGTCCCCCCAAAATTCATGTTCTTCCCAGAAGCTCAGAGTGTGACCTGATTTGGAAATAGGGTCATTGCAGCTGTGAGTACTTAAGATGGAGTCATACTGGAGTAGAGCAGGCCCTAACTCCAAAAAAGATTGATGTCCTATGAAGAGGAGAAGAGACAGAGATACCACACACAGGGAGAGAGCCACACAGGGAGGCAGGGACTGGAGGGAGGCACCTGCAAGCCAGGGAACGCCATGGCTGCTGCTGACACCAGAAGTTACAAAAGTCAGGAAGGGTCCTCCCCTGGAGCCTTCAGCAGGATCACAGCCCTGTGGACGTTTGTATGTCAGGTTTGTAGCCTCCAGTGTGTGAGGGGACACGTTCGTGTTGCTCTGAGCCACTCAGTTTGTGGTTCTTCCTCACAGCAGCCACGGGTTGGGTTGGGGAGGTTTATGCTTTTCAATACTTGCAGCATAAAACGCCCCAAAGTTCTTAGTTTATTCCTGGATAGAGGTGAACAGCACAGGCTGGAGAGTTATCTGTGTCTGAATAAAAACCTTATCTCTGCTATTTACTAGTTATATTGCCTTGGCAGGTAATGTGACCTCTTTGTGCCTCAGTTTCCACATTGGTAAAATAAGGTGAATAATCCTACCCAGGTAACGGAGGTGTAAATCAGCTACTGCATGCAAAGGCTTGAAAAGGTGCCTGGCATGTGACAAGGCCTCAGTGTAAAACACGTATTCTCATCACATCCCTCAGCAGGTCGGATGATGGCGGGGGTGGCCAGTCCAGGGACCGTGGGCTCCCTTTCTAGGTAGGCAGGCTGAGAGGGGTCATCTGCAGGGACCTGGCTTTGTTGGCGGCCACCTGGGAACCGTGAACTTCCTGCAGGAAGAGCTCTTTTCCTGGGGCAGGCTGCTGTAGGAGGGGTCCTCTAGCACCGGGACAGGAACTGAAGCTGGTCTGGATCTGCTCAGGGACTCAGCAGAGCCTCAGCCCCGAGCCACCCAGCTGCTGGTCTAGTGGGGGACGTGTTTACCACCAGGCCCTTTGCCCCATGATTCTCTGCCCGACGGAGAATTGGCCCCATCCAAGCCTTGCCCTGTACTTATGACCATTTTAAACACATCTGCAGATGCTGTCATATTCAATAAAATATATCCTTGGAAAGGCAATGTGAAATTTATAGTGGCTTTTCATTCTTGCACATTTTCTCAATTATGGATACTAAAAGCCTAATCATGATCGTGTGAGGCTTTGTAATAAAATGGTTTCATAAAATGTTGAGGAAGTTTCTGAAAAACGTTGGAAGCCTGTCCCACTGGAGGGTGACCCCTCCGCAATCCCGACAGGAGGTTGTGCAAGCTGGAGTCCACACCTGCCACAGGAACTCCTGCCTCCAGGGGAGCCTGTCTACAGGCAGCTCTGATTTTCAGAAAGCTGACAGCTACGCTGCCTGTGACCCTGCCTTTAAGCCAGCGACTACGCTGCCTACAACCCTGCCTTCCTGTCACTGCACCCCACGGTCCTGTTATCCCTCCTGGAGCACCTGAGAACAAGGGTCCCTCTTTTCCCCACCACAGTCCTCCCCATCCCCCGCTTCTGCTGACTGCCATCTTCAAGGTCACTCCCTGGGCCACCTCACCAGGGCCTTTAGCCCAGCTCAGCCCCTTCTGCAGGCAGCACCATTGGCGCTGGTGGCTGCCCTGACTCTCGGTCCCCTGTGAGTGTCCTGTCTTTATTTTGCAGCAGAAGGGGAAGGATCCAAGGAGAAAGCCAATCGGTGTCCTCACGAATCCAGAAACGTCTCTCCCTTCCCACCACCTTGGAGAAGTGGTGCCTCCCCCTGCTACTGCCATCCCCTTTCCTCCCCACACACACTGTGGGAAGCAGCACGGTGCCATGGAAAGGCCTAGAACTGGGAATCAGGGCACGTTGGGTGTGCATTCCTTTTGTACCACTCACTAGCTTTGCAACCCAGGCAACTTCCTTGACCTCTGCCTTCAGTTTCTTCATCCAAAAATGAGATTGGCAATTCCACCTCCCAGGGCTTTTACAAGGATTAGGTGCATGGTACTTAGTAGGTGCTTTGTAAATATTAGATAAGCCTCGACCTCCTGGGCTCAAGCAATCCTCCCACCTCAGCCTCCAGAGTAGCTGGGACTATAGGTGAACAACATCACACCCACCTAATTTTAAAATTTTTTATAGTGACAAGGTCTCATTCAAGCGATCCTGCCACCTTGGCCTTCCAAAATGTTGAGATTACAGGCATGAGCCAAAATTCTTGAACAGGGGCCACAGGATCATATTACAACTTCATAATATTTACTTGGAGAGAATTAAACTGATAAGGGGATATAACAGGTGTCAGATTCATCTTTTTCCTGGCCAGAGCACCTCAAGAAGAAAAGAGTGATCCCAATCACCATTACTGAAGCAAACCCTATCCTCTGGTTCTATCCTCACCTGGAGGCCTCTAGCATCCTTCGAAGATGCTTCTCCGCAATTCCTTCCAGAAGTCTCTGCAGATGCTTGCCTGTGCTTGGCCATGCTGGAGTGACCACGTGGATCATGTCCTGGCTCTTCTTCTAGGTGCTCAGGACCGCTGGGGGTGGGGGTGGGGAAGTGAGAAATTGGAGGTTGATGCATTAACTATGGATCCTTAATAAGTACCCCAAAACCTAGCAGCTTACAACAGCTTTATGATCTTACACAGTTTCCGAGGGTCGGAAGCCCAGCCTAGCTGGGTGCCTCTGGCTCGGGGCCTCCTGGGAGGCTGTAGCCAAGTTGTTGGCTAGATCTGCATCACTGAAATCCCGGAAGGCTGGAGGATCCATTTCTAAGATGGGGAACTCCCATGGCTGGTGGCTGGTGTTCTCAGTTCCAGGATGGCTGTTGTCTGGGGCCCCCAGGGAACCGCCAGCCACCTCCAGACTCCGTAGAGGTGTCTCCAGGGCAGTTGACTCCACAGAGTAAGTGATTTGGGAGTAGCAAGTGACAGTGCCACCAAAGCAGAAGCTGCAGTGTCCTTTATAACCTAACCTCAGAAGTGACATGCCCTCCCTGTGGCTGTGTTTACTGAGTTGAGTCCACACTCCAGGAGCAGGCTGTGAGGGCCAGGAAATGGGATCACTGGGCGCCCCCCTGGAGCCTGGCTCCCATGGCTGCTAAGCATAGCATCCAAGCAGAGAGGCCTGGGCACTCTTAAGTGACATTTCCCTCAGTCTGGGCAGCCTGAGGAGTTGTCGTCTACTCTGAGCCGGGGTGGGGGAGCCATCTGCTCCCAAGCTTTTCCCGGGGCAGTGCCAGATAATCCAGGCAACCCCCCTTTTCTATAATGTTTTTCCTACGAGCCATTACATTCCTCCTCTTTGATCTAGAAATCACCTTACTCTTGCCCTTACCATGAGCTTTCCAAACCAACAACCTCAAATTAATAATCAGCACAGCTCTCGTACTAATTACCATTTTAGTCCTAGTCCTAGTCCTAGGTCCTTGGTGCGGAACTCCCACCTGGGGAGGCTCAG
>NW_012107808.1:4194724-4209779 GCF_000951045.1 Mandrillus leucophaeus | reverse complement strand
TGCCTTCAGTTTCTTCATCCAAAAATGAGATTGGCAATTCCACCTCCCAGGGCTTTTATAAGGATTAGGTGCATGGTACTTAGTAGGTGCTTTGTAAATATTAGATAAGCCTCGACCTCCTGGGCTCAAGCAATCCTCCCACCTCAGCCTCCAGAGTAGCTGGGACTATAGGTGCACAACATCACACCCACCTAATTTTAAAATTTTTTATAGTGACAAGGTCTCGTTCAAGCGATCCTGCCACCTTGGCCTTCCAAAATGTTGAGATTACAGGCATGAGCCAAAATCCTTGAACAGGGGCCACAGGATCATATTACAACTTCATAATATTTACTTGGAGAGAATTAAACTGATAAGTGGATATAACAGGTGTCAGATTCATCTTTTCCCTGGCCAGAGCACCTCAAGAAGAAAAGAGTGATCCCAATCACCATTACTGAAGCAAATCCTATCCTCTGGTTCTATCCTCACCTGGACGCCTCTAGCATCCTTCGAAGATGCTTCTCCGCAATTCCTTCCGGAAGTCTCTGCAGATGCTTGCCTGTGCTTGGCCATGCTGGAGTGACCACGTGGATCATGTTTTGGCTCTTCTTCTAGGTGCTCAGGACCGCTGGGGGTGGGGGTGGGGAAGTGAGAAATTGGAGGTTGATGCATTACCTGTGGATCCTTAATAAGTACCCCAAAACCTAGCAGCTTACAACAGCTTTATGATCTTACACAGTTTCCGAGGGTCGGAAGCCCAGCTTAGCTGGGTGCCTCTGGCTCGGGGCCTCCTGGCAGGCTGTAGCCAAGTTGTTGGCTAGATCTGCATCACTGAAATCCCGGAAGGCTGGAGGATCCATTTCTAAGATGGGGAACTCCCATGGCTGGTGGCTAGTGTCCTCAGTTCTAGGATGGCTGTTGTCTGGGGCCCCCAGGGAACCGCCAGCCACCTCCAGACTCCATAGAGGTGTCTCCAGGGCAGTTGACTCCACAGAGTAAGTGATTTGGGAGTAGCAAGTGACAGTGCCACCAAAGCAGAAGCTGCAGTGTCCTTTATAACCTAACCTCAGAAGTGACATGCCCTCCCTGTGGCTGTGTTTACTGAGTTGAGTCCACACTCCAGGAGCAGGCTGTGAGGGCCAGGAAATGGGATCACTGGGCGCCCCCCTGGAGCCTGGCTCCCATGGCTGCTAAGCATAGCATCCAAGCAGAGAGGCCTGGGCACTCTTAAGTGACATTTCCCTCAGTCTGGGCAGCCTGAGGAGTTGTCGTCTACTCTGAGCTGGGGTGGGGGAGCCATCTGCTCCCAAGCTTTTCCCGGGGCAGTGCCAGATAATCCAGGCAACCCCCCTTTTCTATAATGTTTTTCCTACGAGCCATTACATTCCTCCTCTTTGATCTAGAAATCACCTTACTCTTGCCCTTACCATGAGCTTTCCAAACCAACAACCTCAAATTAATAATCAGCACAGCTCTCGTACTAATTACCATTTTAGTCCTAGTCCTAGTCCTAGGTCCTTGGTGCGGAACTCCCACCTGGGGAGGCTCAGTCAGTAACCCAAAGGACCCGTCCTCATGTTAATCTGCCCCCGCCCGGTCTCAGGTGTTCCAGAAGGCAGAGCGTTCCTCGTGCGACCCACAGGGCAAACCTCCTGTCATGGCATCAGGACCAGGCTACATAGTTTGGGACGCCCAGTGCCAAATGAAATGTGTGGACCCTTGTTCAAAAATTATTAGGAATTTTGGCAGGGCTCAGTGGCTCATGCCTGTAATCTCAGTGCTTTGGGAGGCTAAGGTGGGAGGATCACTTGAGTCCAGGAGTTTGAGACCAGCCTGGGCAATGTAGTGAGTGAGACTCTATTTCTACAAAAATTTTTAAAGTTAGCTGGGTGTGTTGGCATGCACTTGTAGTCCCAGCTACCTAGGACGCTGAGAAGGGAGGGTTGCTTGAGCTGGGAAGGTAGAGGCTGCAGTGAGCTATGATTGCACCTCTGCACTCCAGCCTGGGCAACAGCGAGATCCCATCTCAAAAAAAAAAATAAATGTTTTAACATGATGACAACATCAAAGCAATTGCAGGAACCTTGTAAGTGCGGGGCTCTGTGCACCTCTGTGGGTCACATGGCCATGAATAGCATGCAGCAGGTCTGTTGGAGTGAAAGGTGTCACAGTGGGTTTGCGTCTCTGTCCCAGGGCCTGGCACTGGGATGTACTCCCTTGGCCAAGGCTGCTTATGTCCCTAGCCCTGGTGAAGATGTGGCTGATGGTCACAGCATCTTCACAGACCCCTCCCCTACCCCCATAGAGTCAATTCACTTCACTTCAAGGGTCATGGGAGTCTGAAATGTTTATGAAGCTGCCTGTTAATTCTTACTTAGTTTTAAACGTGGCCCCTTTTTCTATAACTCAGACAGAAGTCACATCAGGCCTGAGAATAAACCCTGCCTACTTAATTTCAATTCTCTCAGACTCCTCAGCGTTTCAGAAATATATTTTATGTATGTATGTATGTATGTATGTATGTACGGAGACAGGGTCTCACTTTGTTGTCAGCTGGAGTGCAGTGTGATCACAGCTCACTGCAACCTTGAATTCCTGGGCTTAAGTGATCCTCCCGCCTCAGGTTCCCAAAGTGCTGGGATTAAGGGCATCAGCCACTGTCTTTCAACATATAGTAGCTGGTTTATTTCATAATTGCTATGTTTTGAATGTGTCCCCCAGAAGTTAGGGCTTTAGAAACCTAATCCCTTTGCCCTCTTGAATGGATTAATGGATTCATGAGGGCTTTACCTTTACGAATGGGTCAATGTCACTATCATAGGAGTAGTTTTATTATCACAGGAGTGATTTTGTTATAACATGGAGCTCTCTCTGGCTCTCTCACTCTTGCTCTCTCACCATGTCCCATGCTGGGATGCATCATCATGCAGCACAAAGGCCCTCGCCAGAGGCTGGTGCCATGCTCTTGGACTTCTCAGCCTCCAGAACTGTGAGCTAAATAACCTTTCTTTAAAAAAATAAATTACCCAGTCTGTGATATTCTGTTATAGCAACAGAAAACAGATTAAGACAGTAATTCTATGTATTATTTTATTTGATTTGTTATTGGCAGTCACCAAACTACCAAAGGGGTTCATGGCACAAAAAGGGTAAGACTGTTAGGAGCAGATGACCTGGCAAATACAGATGTGGAAAAGGAATAGACTTGGAGCAAATGCAAGGTTTAATCACTCTTTCAGGGTTTTATGCTCCTTGCCTCTATTAATTTAGTAAATGGCTTTGTCACGGGTGTGTTATTGTTTGCTTTTCTTTGATGGCATCCCTCATGTCTGGGCTGAGCAGGTGACTAAGCACTTGGGACTTGATGGGCTGAAGATGGGACATCCCCAGGCTCTCTGTTCTTGGAGAAACAGCTGCAGCAGGTTCCTTGAATATGTGTCAGGATCTAATTTGCCTAGGAGGAAAAAAAAAAACCCTGTGAAACTATATATGCAAATGTGAAAGAACAGAGGGGAGGTTATCTCCCTTGGGCGTTCCCTTCTCCTCCTAGTCATTTGTTGAGCATTTACATGCATCGCCCCCATTTAATTCTCATAGAGCCTGGGAAGTAGTTTTCTATTTCTACTTAACAGAAGAGGAAACGTTACAGGAGATATTTCAAGACTTACTCCAGGTAAAGCTGTTTGCAAGTGACAGAGCTAGAACTTGGTGGTCTCAAAGCCTGTGTCACACTGTTCTCACTGCCTCTGTGCCCAGCCCATGCAGAGCAGGGAGAAGAACACCAGGGTGGCCTTAGGCAACTCATGGGTGTCTGGGGAATCAAACGAGGCAGCATATACCTGATGAAAGGAGCCTCAGAAATTCAAAGCAAGTGATTGCTTTCATCTAGGGTGGTCCAAGAAGTCTTTCTTGAGCTAGATCATAACAGATTCAGACATGGAGAGGTGGAGAGAAAGCTGTGGGGCTGATCGTGGGGGGCAGGGGCAGCAAGGGGATGGGTAAGGACAGATCAAAGGAGGTGCAGGGGATCAGTAAGAGAGGAGGCTGGTGGCCTGGGATGGATGAATGCAAGCCTGATTCCCAAGTTGAGCAGTTTATACTTATTTCAGCAGGATATTGGGGAGCCACCAAAGGTTCTTGAGAGGGGAAGTCATACAATAAAGCTTCACTTTAAGAAATGAATTGGGAGTTGGAAGATGGTTTAGGGGGTGGCAGGCCTGGAGACTGTGAAACTGGTTAGGAAGTTATTGCAACTGCTTGGGTGAGAAATGCTGAGGACCTGAAATAAGGTGATGGAGGGGAGACAGGAAGGTCAGCAGGAGCTGGATGCCTGATCGCATGGCAGGGCACAGATGGCTGGGAGGACCCAGTGGGGCATGTGGACAAGAGAGAAATCAAGGGAGGCTGAGAGGACCAGCCATATGGCTCTTAGCATTGGAGTGACCGTGGGGAGTTTTAGCTCATTCATCCTGCAGTTTCCCATAGGTCCTGCAAGGGAAGTCCAATTGGCCTGTGATAGAGACCTGTCTGGAGCCCAGGCTCTCCAAGCTGTCTCCTGGTTTCCAGGAGAGATCAGCCCTTGCCCCAGGCCTGCTACATTGGCTTTCGCTTTTCCCACAATTTAGCCCCAGAAGTGGTGGGAGCAGAAGCTTTAACCACAAACTGGAGCCATGAAGCCAGTTGTGGTGGCATGAAATGAACGGCCTCAGACCTGCGGAAGTATTGCACCTGTTCATAGATGATTAAAGGAGCGGCAGGTGCATTTTCTTCCTCCTTTGCAAATGGCCAATTGCCCTGAGTTTTCCATGAAAGAAGGGCCATGGAGAGTAACGGTGCAGCTCTCAGACTCTGGAGCCCAACTATTACAGGTGGGCCCAAATCCCAGCTCTGCCGGGTACTTGCCGTGAGACTTTGGGCCAGTTACTTAATCTCTCTGTCCATCAGTTGCTTCATCTGTAAAATGAGAATAATATTGGTATGCCCCTCCACGGACTACGGAGGATAAGTGAGTTGAAACACATAATGCTAATCATGCCTGGTATGTAGTTGGTGCTTAATAAATAAATGTTGAATGAATTCGTTTTTTAGAATGAAACATCCCAAGAAGAAGAATCAGAGGTGATTTTTTTTTTCCCTTTTGCATGTGAAATGGAAAAATCTAGATAAGAAAGGGCCTAGCTTTGTTCTGGCCACTTCACAATAGTCCACTTGAGTTGGGGGAGAGGAGAGTTACTGGAGGGAGTACGCTAAAAACTCATGAAAAATGATTTCCTTTCTCTGCTTGTTGAAATTCTGCCTTCAAGGCCCAGTTTAAGTGTCACCTCCTCAGAGGAGCCCTCCTTGGTTTCCAGCCTTCCTCACCCCTGTCAGACTCGTGGTTTCCTTCTCTATTCTCCCCAGTGTTCAGCATGCAGGTTGATGGTAGCACTCACTAATTCTGCTTTGTTTTACCTGTACTCAAGTTCATGGCTGTCTCCTCTCTGTGGCGGAGCTTTGCATTAGATGGGTCTGAGAAGTCCCACCTACAGCTGACAAGCTGGGCTGGGCTCCAGGCCATCACAGGTCCTCCAGCAGCAGCTCTGTCCACCCTGGCCTTGTTCCTTCAGGCAAATGTGGCCAATGCGTTGAATTAACAGCACTTTTAGGATCAAATCACAAAGCAACTCCCGATTTAGTCGGTGGAATCACCTCTTCCCTGGCCACTGCGGCAAACTCAGGCAATCCTATAACTTTTCTGGTTGCTCTTAGTTAATAAAAACTGTCTCACTGCGGGAAGGTGAAATGTCCCGTCCAGAATTTGAGTTAAAATGAAGGCTTCTTGCCTCTGCCGTCCTGAGCTTGCTGCAGGTAGAAAGCCTGCAGCTGGGAAGGGGCTTAGCTTTTCCCTCCTTCCTCACCCAGCTCACTGTCCACGTGCTACTCAGACTTCCCGGCATTTGACCCAGCGGACGGCTCCTGCAGGTGTCTCCCCTGGCTCCTGTGAGGCCCACTGGCCTTGGTTCCGCTCTTTCTGAGGCTGTGACATTGGAGTTGTCTCTTTGGCTCTTCTCTGTCCATACTCTGTCCCTGGAAAGCTGCACCCCAGCAACATTCCCATCTCTCCCTTCAACCCAGACCCTCCCTGAGCTCCAGACTCTGGTTTCCAGTGTTGGTTTCCAGGGCTGGATTCCAGTGTTCAACCTGACAACAGCTGCTGGCGCCAAGGCTTCCTGAACTCAGTAACTGCCCCCACTTAATTGCTGAGATGAGAACCCCCTGGCAGTGCTTGTTTTCTCCCTTTCACTCCAAATCCACGCACAATCTAGCCCTAAGTTCTGCAGGCTCTGCAGCAATGGTTCTCAGCCCAGAGTGACTGTGGCCCCCAGGGGACATTTGGCAATGTCTGAAGACATGTTTTATTGTCTTAATTGGGGGTGGGTGGTGCTATGGGTGTCTAGTGGACTGAGGCCAGGGATGCTTCTAAACACCCTACAGTGCACAGGCCAGATCCCACAGTGAAGTGTCTTCCAGTCCAAAATGTCAGTAGCAGCACCCCAAGAAACCCCGCTCTGCAGCCAGAATGCATCCTGCACCCCACGCTCCTCCCGCCTCCACTGCCGTGGCCCGGCCAGAGCAACATCTCGTCTGGCCTGACTGACTGCAATGGCCTCTTCCACTCTTGCCCTCCCACAGACTGGTTTCCACTGCACAGCCAGCAGTGCCTTTCTTTCTTTTCTTTTTTTTTTTTTTTTTGAGACGGAGTCTTGCTCTGTCACCCAGGCTGGAGTGCAGTGGTATGATCTCAGCTCACTGTAACCTCTGTCTCCTGGGTTCAAGCGATTCTCGTGCCTCAGCCTCTTGAGTAGCTGGGATTACAGGCACATGCCACCACACCCAGCTAATTTTTTGGGTATTTTTAGTAGAGATGGGTTTTCACCATGTTGGTGAGGCTGGTCTCAAACTCCTAACTGCCTCGGCCTCCCAAAGTGCTGGGATTACAGGCATGAGCCACGGCGCCTGGCCAGCAGTGCCTTTCTAAAACAGGAAGATCCTGCCCTTCCCCAGCCTAAAACCTTCCGGTGGTTTTCCGTGGCTCTTAGAACCAAACTCATCTCTGGTCAGCAAAGCTCCGGACAGTCCCTGCTGCCCATCATCCTCCAGGCTCAGTCTCAGGCATGGCTGCCCTGGCCTGTCTCTTGTCCCTTGCTGGGGGACTTTACTCTTGCCATCCCATGGGCTTAGCATGCTCCTCCCAGACCTCAGTGCACCTCCTCATCTCTCAGGTCTCTGCTCCCACGAGCCAATCTCAGGAAGCTGGGGGGGCGGTGGGCGGGCTGTGGCCCAGGGCGGGTTTGGGGCTGTGCTTTGTGACTCAGCGCAGGTTCACTCCTCTGCACTGGGGTGTGGTGGGGGTGATGCTGCTTTGAGTCAAAGCAGCTACAAAACTCCGAGAGCAAGTCAGCTGTTTTCTACATCTGGAAGCGGGCCAGGCTCCTTCTCAGATTTATCGAAGGCAGGCAGCCGCTGACCCCTCCCTTTGCTGTTGGAGGTGAGGAGAAGGAAGGGGACACAGGCCCTGGGAACTCGCCCCTGCTGAGTTACTCTACCTTTGGCAGCCTGAAGTTCGGGCTCCTGGCCCAGCATTGCAGGTCCCCCGCTGTCGGGATGGACCCCAGGCTCAGAACCCTCATCTGGTCAGGGCTCTCCCCCTGCCTGGAACCAACCCACAGACCTTCCATTCCCTCCCTTGACTCAGGACTCAGGCCAGGGCAAAAGTAAGGGGCACAAGTGGGGAGAAAACCTGTGGAGGTGCCTGCTTGGTGCAAGTTCAGGCAGAGGCGCTTGACGTGACACTTCCCCTTTAACTGACTCATCACTCCCAGCGTCCAGGCTGCGTCATGGCCATTATGCAGAGAAGTCAACCAAAGCGCAGAGAGTTCATTGACGGGACAGAGCCTCGCAGGGGAACAGATTCAATCGCAGAACTCAGGGCCAAATGACTCCGCACCACGCGTGCAAGTGCAGACACACACACACACACACAGCCTGCCTGTGCTGCTGAGGGTGCAATAAGGACCAAGACCAAGAGAAAGAGTAGCCAAGGGAAGAGGGACAGGCCTTTGTTGGGACAGTCCTGGTGGCAAAGGGCATTTTGGCTGAGAAACCCCTAAAGTTAGATTTGACCCCATGACTGGGGTGGGGGGCACAAGCTTATCTCAGAGCTATTAACTCCCCTGCTCTGGGGTCTGGTTGATCTGTGCAGGGACACAGCCCTGTGTGCTGAGAGGAAAGCTGGCCCTGTGGGGTGGGAGGGACAGGCACCCAAGGGCCCCGTGGCCCTCCCTTTTCTTCCCCAGGTGGCTGCCCCGCCCCAGAGGAGCTCCTGCCACCCGCCCCTGAGGGGGACGCCTCCAGCCACTTGTCCCAGCCTCGGGAGTCTCCACAGCAGAGACAGACGTGGGAGAGTGAGTTCTGAGGAGATTCGGAGTTCTGAGGGGATTGGGATCCTCTCCAGGGATGAGGGAGCCGGGCTGGAGGGGCTCGTGGGGAGCAGGGGGCCTCTGCTCCTGCTGATAGAAGAGGAGCGTGCTGTGGGCATCTAGTGAACCGAGGCTGATAGAAAAGAAGGGGCCCCTGGCCAGGCTCCGTGCTGAGGGCCGGGCGCCTTTGTTGCTTTTGAAGAGAGAGAGTCTTGGGGGAGCAAGCCCGCGGCTGCCTCTTCCTCCCTCAGATGATCCCTTTGCCCTAATTGGACACCTGGTGGGGCTCAGAGTTGATGGGGTCACAGGGGATCTGCCAGCTCAGGAAAGAAGAAGGTGAGCAACAGGGACAACTTCGGTTTTCCCATTCAGGGATGGGGTGGCCTCGGGCAGGTTACCCCATGGCTCTGCTCCTAAGCCTCCTCCCTGGGAAACCGGGCCAACACCTCCTACCTCACGGGCAGGCCGTGAGAACCAAACCTCGGGGTCATTCGCCACCAGGAAATGCAAACGAAAGCCACAGTGAGATGCCACCACACGCCCACGGCTACAGTGACAATCAGTAATGGCGGTGGGGGGCGGGGGGCGGGGGGCAGACACCCCCCCCACCTCCCTGCTCCTCTCTGGTGGGAACCGAAAACAGCCTAGCCCCCTTGGAAAACAGTTTGACCATTTCTTAGAAAGTTCCACATCACCTCCTTATACTAGATGGAAGAAGAGTGTGTGCTGCATGATTCCATTCAGATAAGTTTCTAGAAAATGCACACTCGTCACAGTGACAGAGGCAGATCAGAGTCTGCCTGGAGAGGGAGGGTGCGCAGGGGCAGGAGGGACGGGCGACAGAGGGGCACATGGCTTCTGGAGGCGGTTTCACAGGTGTAGACATGTCAAACTCATCAAATTGTACTGCTTCATTAAATATCAGTTACACCTGGGTAAAGCTGTAGAGAATATCTTTTTGGAGGCAATAAAGGGCGGATTTACGCTGCAAAAAAAGGGCAAGGCAAGTGAGGCGCCTGGCACAGGACTGTTTAGTCAATGCCGGCCGCTGGACATGTGAGCCCACACTAGTTTCTCACAACTTCCATTCATTCTTTCCTCCCCGAACACGGAAACGGAGCAAGGGGAGGGACGGGAGCTCCGAGCCCTGCCTGCAGAAGCGCCCAGAGACACGCACCACAGAACTGGGTCACGGTGCTGGGGATCCAGGACAGGAGGGCCTCACAGACTCCCGGAAGGTTCGGAGGAAGCGGCTGGAGAGCAGGCAGAGAAGAGGGTGAAGGAAGATTGCAGAGAGGAAATGGCATATGGGGTTGTGAGGGACTCTCCTCGAGGCCACTGCTTAGGGCTGTCTGGGCTGGTGAGTGGGGCCTAAGGGATCCTCTCCTCCACGTGGTGGGGTATGGAACACGGGACATGGGACAGAAGAGCTCAGCCCAGGAGTGGTCCCAGAGCCCCTGGGAGCAGAGCAGCCACAAGCAGATGAGGGGCCCGGAAGCAAGAGGGGCTGAAGGGCCAAGACTTTGGTGGGGTATCAGT
This sequence comes from Mandrillus leucophaeus, assembly GCF_000951045.1. Lineage (NCBI taxonomy): Eukaryota > Metazoa > Chordata > Mammalia > Primates > Cercopithecidae > Mandrillus > Mandrillus leucophaeus. Next base: position 4,199,799 of record NW_012107808.1, on the reverse strand, counting down.
TTCCCAGGGCTCCTTAACGACCAGGTCAGGAAAGGCACCGGGTGGCACCGCTTTGGGAGAAAGAGCCTCCCGTGCCCCTAATCCCTAACCCTTACCTGGGGGCAGGGAAGCCACTGGGATTCCGGGATGAGGCCTTCGCAGGCTTCTTTCGGGAAGTGGCTCCCGTTTGAGAATGAGGGTGGAACACAGGGAGATGGAGGCAGCACAGCGTGGAGCATTGGCTCCAGGGTCTGATGAAGTAGCTTCGTATTTGCCTCTGCCACATCCTAGCAAGGTGACTTTGGGCGCAGTACTTTGCCTTTCTGGCCCTCTGCGTGATTGGTTGTTACTTTTATTTTGTTCTGAACTTCGGCAACATCTAGCATGTATATGAGCCTGACTAATGGTTCACTTCGTTCGTTCATTCATTCAGACACTCATTGATCAAATCTGACCAGCTCACACTCTCCTGGGTTAGCCGTTAAATCCCAGCACCTGTAGCCAGGTGGACGTCGTTCCCCACAGCTGGGTCCTGCTGGGGACTCATCTCCCTGTGCTCTTGCCACACACCTACCTGCAGTTTCCAGAATGTGCCAGGCTCCCTGGTGCTGCTGAGCCTCTGCAAGTGTGGCTCCCCTGCCTGAAATGCCCCCACCCGCCCCCACCCTCCTGCTGGTCTGGCCGCCTCCCAGTCAGCCTTGTCCAGTTACATTTTCCTGCCTCACTTCCCCGCTGAGTGAGTGTGGCCCCTCTCAGCTCTCCCAGCCCCTTACCCTTGGGCCTCTAGTTTGGCAGCTGTCACACAAGCTACAGTCACAACTGGTCTGCCACCCATTGCAGACGGGGCTCCTGGAAGGGTGATGCCACGGCTCCCCCCACCTCTAGCACGGTGCCCAGCACAGAATGGGAGCTGAGGAAATGTTTGTAGCAAGAGGTAAAACTGCTTCACAGTATGTGTTATGAGTTGAACAGTTTCCCCCAAAAAGGTATGTTGAAGTCTTATGACCTGAATTGTGTTTCTCCAAAATCCATATGTTGAAGCCCTAACCCCTGTACCTCAGAATGTGACTGCATTTGGAGAAAGGGCCTTTAAAAAGTAGTGTAATTAAGTTAAAATGAGGTCATGTGGGTGGGCTGTAATCCCATCTGCCTGGAGTGCTTACGAGAAGGGAAGATATGGACATAGCCACACCTGGAGGAAAGGCCAGGTGAAGACACGGGGAGGAGACGTTCCTCTGCAAGCCAAGGAGAGAAACCTCGGAAGAAACCAGCCCTGCAAACCCCTTGGTCATGGACTTCCAGCCTCCAGAACTGGGAGAAATCCATTTCTATTGTTTAAGCCCCTGGGTCTGCAGTGCTTTGTTATGGCAGTCCCGGCAAACAAATACAAAGTCCTGAGCCCCGGTGCCTCCAAAGGACCCTTATTTGGAATTGGGGTGATTGCAGATGTGATAAGTTAAGATGATGTCATACTGGAGTAGGGTGGGTCCTGATCCAATATGAATGTATCCTGATAAAAAGGGGAAATGTGGACACAGACACGCACACAGGGAGACCGCCATGTGGACACGAAGGCAGAGATTGAGGTGACACATGTAGAAGCCCAGGAATGCCAAAGGTGGCCAGAAAACCACCCAGAGCTGGGGAGGCCTGGAATAGAGTCTCCGTCACAGCCCCAGCAGGAGCCATCCCTGCTCGCACCTTGATCAGAGACTTTTGGCCTGCAGAACTGCAAGGCAGTGAATTTCTATGGCTTCAAGCCACCTAGTTTGTGGTACTTTGTTAGGGCAGCTCTGGCAAACTAACAGAATATGGGAGATTAAAATATCACCCCACTACAAGTTCATCCAAACAAGGGGTTCTGCTGGCAGCATCACAAAGCTACCATGAAAACACCTAATTATGAGAATTGAGCTCCCAGACCCTCCTGCCCGTCACTCCCTGATCTTATCAACTTCTGCCCCCTCCACTCACACAGACAACTGTTTACATGTCTGTGTTGCCCCCAAGCCAGCCACCCCCAGAACCATGCTCTGCCCATTGCTGGGCTCAGTAAATACACTCACTTACGGCTAGGTCACCCATCCAGAGTCGTCCTCTGCTCCCTGAAATCCCATCTCCAGGAAATCCAGACCCAGGCGGCACTGAGCCCTCCCACGTGGGTACAAGAGCACATTTAGACCAAATTTCAGTCGGTCCAGGGAGGCCCTGGATGCCAAACTTTTGCACCTTCTGGTGCTTCCCGACATGCCACCCGTGGCTGACTTGCGTTCTACCTTGGCTGCTGCCTGTCCACCTGCACACCTGTCCACACCCCAGCTCCAAATAAGGAGAGGAACTAAACCCAGCACTGCCCCGTGGCAAGCTGTGGAGAAGGAATGGGAGTGGGTGGAGATGTACCTCCCTGCTCCGTGGACGTGTGGTTAGGAAACGCCATTCCTGGCCAGGAGCAGAAGCTGGACTGGGGTGAGCCGAAATCTCGGCCAAGACTCGACCTTCAGGGAGTGCCTGAGATGCTGCACAGCCAACAAACTGCGGGGCCAAGGACACTTGCAGAACGAGGATTGGCCTACTTTAGCCCCCTGCCCAAGGCTTCAATCCCCTCTGCAGTCTCCCTGCTGAGGGGACACTGCTGTTTGAACACCTCAGCTGATGTGGGACAGCTGGCATCTTTCCTGCCTAGACCTGAGAATGGCTGGCCGAGGCTGAGGCTTGGGGCGACTCATTCCCTTCCAAACTTGCTCATATCCGTGCAGTGGGCCACAGTTCCTGTCTGGGAGCCCCCCACTCCTACAGGTCTTCCTCAGCAGCCTTCCCCATGGCTCCATGTAAAATTTCACCCCCACTCATTTTTCCTGCCATGTTTCTCTTCTTGTCACTTTCCACCCTCTAAGTCCTGTTTGTGTATTTAACTGATGGCTTTTGGTCACCGTCTGTTTCCTCCCGTAGAGAGGCCGCCTGGGAGGGAGGGTTTATTTGAGGGCTTGGGGTTGCTATGGCAGGCACAAAGTCTGCAGCTGTGGCCTGCCCGAATAGAAGAGAGGCTGGAGCACTAAGTGGGAGGCATTTCTGCAGTGGGTCCACAGCCAGGCAGGGCTGGCTGGAGGGGGCTAGGCGGGGGTCCCACAGGGAGGCAATGGGTCCTAGTAGCTGCTCCGGGTCCCCTGCAGAAGAGGTTGCAATTTCAGATCCGTGAGCTTCTCCTCATTCCAAACACCGGCTTCCTCCACTTCTTTTTCCTCTCCTGGGAATAATTGGAAAAATGATTCCTAAGTTGTCAGGAGAAAATAAAGAAACCATAGCGACCGATTTGCAGCCTCTCCTAAATCAGCCAAATGAGAAATGGATTTGGAGCCACCTCTGGAGGGGGCGGCTAACATCTCCAGGAAGGCGATAACCATAGGTTGTGTTTCAGCAGGCGGGGAGGGGCAGGGCTGGGGTGAAGCTGCCGAAAGCCTCCCTCAGCCACCCCCTGCGCGTCTAGTCCCTTCCCTGGCTCAGGGCTGGCCAGAAAGACAGCGACGTTTCATGCAGGGCTCCGCAGGCGGCAGGCGTTCCACACCTATTCCCTCACTTCTCTGAAAATAGCCCTGGGAAGTAGGCAGTGTTACTGACTCCAGGTCACAGACCAGGACACACAGACCTTCCTGTGGCCGCAGAGCTGGTTCATGGGAGGAGGCTGGAGCCACTGCTCATGCTGACATTGGCCTGGTCCCCACAACTGTGCCTTTTCTGTTGTGTCCCCAGAATTTTAACATTCTCCAGCTAGACACAGGCCAAGACCAACAACGCTTCACTTGGTGAAGACCATTTCGTGTTCCTCCAGCAGCCTCTGTGACCTCGGGCGAGCCATTCTGTCAAGTAATCCTGAATTTACCTCCCAGTGACAATGTGTCTCTGGGTCATCATCAGACTTCTCAGGGCAGACCCACGGGACTGTGGAGAAAAGGGCTTGAAGGAAGGAGGAGATTTGTGCCAGAGCCCCTGGTGCTTTCAAAGTCAAATAAAATATACAGACAAATCTCTAAGTTTAAAGGGTTTTATTTGGGAAGCAAGAATTTCAGTTTGGGACATACACACAGACTGGGCGGTGTTCAGTATGTCCAAAGAACAAAGAGAAGGTTGGAGGTTTCATAAAAATGAGAAATGTTAACGGATTGTTAGGAAAGCAAGTTCGTTAGCGCTGGAAACGTTTTGGGGATCCAGCAAGCTCTGATTCGTGGGTGGGTGAAACTGGTCTTAGATTTCCGCAGGTCGTTTCAGTAGCTATTAGATCAAACTGGTTTCAGGTTGCAACACTTGTTCCAGCAGCCAGGGTTGGAGACAGTTATATTCTTGGAGCAACGTTACATGCTTTTTCCCCTAGTCTCCTAACTCTGCTGGCCTATGACAACAGTGACCTTTGTATGATCAACTTTCACAGTGGCAACAGGAGGAACCAGATCTGAGCCCACACCCATGCCTTCTGGCCGGCTTTCTCTCTCTTGCTCCTAGCAGGGAAATGCAGGGTGAGTGACAGAAGTGGACTCAGCTACAGGCAACATCGAGTGATCTAGGTTCCAGGTTCAGCACTTTGTCCGTTGTCTTATCAACATAAAGAATTCGTGCTTTGAAATTTTGTCAAGTTCAGGTTTGAGCAGCCTGATGCAGAAGTTCCCAGGTCAGGGACTCCAGGGCAGGGAGTTGGAGGGGTGAGCTGGCTGCAAAGTCTCTGGTCAATGTAGGTTCTGGAAAGAAAGAAAGAAGGAAGGGAGTCTCCTCACTTTACCTCTCTGGTCTCTGAAACAGTGTCCGCCGTTCTGAGTCCTCAGCTGCCTGTAGCTCTCTACAGAATAGACCCCACCCTGCTGTCCTTACAAAAGGCCAACTTGGTATCCAGCATCTCAGATGTTGCCACAAGGGGCAACACCAGGGGTTGGGTGACTCCCTAGCCAGAACTCCAAGGCTACACACAGCTATTTAGACAAAAGAAGTGTCCTTGTTTATTTGCTTTAGAATGCAATTTCATGAGTGACATTTAGCATTTGTTGAGCCCCTATGTTTACAAAGTGCTTCCACCCACATGGTCTCACTGGACCACCTGTGAGGGAGCACAA